>NC_042959.1:31973928-32221428 GCF_901001165.1 Salmo trutta | reverse complement strand
TGGTAAGTGCAGAAACTGACTTGCTAAAGTCGATAAATTATAAACTGGGCATACATGAACTAATCAGTAAAGATACAGTGCCTTCTGAAAGTATTCAGACCCCTTGACTTTTTCCACATTTTGTAACGTTACAGCCTTATTCTAAAATGGATAAAACAAAACAATAAAAGCCTTATTTACATAAGTATTCAGACCCTTTTCTATGAGACACGAAATTGAGATCAGATGCATCCTGTTTCCATTGATCATCCTTGAAATATTTCAACAACTTCATCTGTGGTAAATTCAATTGATTGGACATGATTTGGAAAGGCACACACCTGTCTATATAAGGTCCCACAGTTGGTAGTGCATGTCAGAGCAAAAACCAAGCCGTGAGGTCGAAGGAATTGTTCGTAGAGCTTCGAGACAGGATTGTGTCGAGGAACAGATCTGGGGAAGGGTACCAAAAAATGTCTGCAGCATTGAAGGTCCCCAAGAACACCGTGGCCTCCATCATTCTTACATGGAGGAAGTTGGGAACCACCAAGACTTTTCCTAGAGCTGTCCGCCTGGCCAAACTGAGCAATCGGGGGAGAAGGGCCTTGGTCAGGGAGGTGACCAAGAACCCGATGGTCACTCTGACAGAGCTCTAGAGTTCCTCTGTGGAGATGGGAGAACCTTCCAGAAGGACAACCTTCTCTACAGCACTCCACCAATCAGCCCTTTATGGTAGAGTGGCCAGACGAAAGCCACTCCTCAGGCACCGAATGACTCTCAGACCATGAAAAACAAGGTTCTCTGGTCTGATGAAACCAAGATTGAACTCTTTGGCCTGAATGCCAAGCGTCAAGTCTGGAGGAAACCTGGCACCATCCCTACGGTGAAGCATGGTGGTGGCAGCATTATGCTGTATGTATGTTTTTCAGCTGCAGGGCTAAGAAGACTGAGAAAGATGAACGGAGCAAACTACATAGCACTTGATGAAAACCTGCTTCAGAGCGCTCAAGGCCTCAGACTGGGGCGAAGGTTCACCTTCCAACAGGACAATGACCCTAAGCACACAGCCAAGACAATGCAGGAGTGGCTTCTGGACAAGTCTCTGAATGTCCTTGAATGGCTCAGCCAGAGCCCGGACTTGAACCCGATCGAACATCTCTGGAGAGACCTGAAAATAGCTGTGCAGCGACACTCCCCATCCAACCTGACAGAGCTTGAGAGGATCTGCAGAGAAGAATGGGAGAAACTCCCCAAATACAGATGTGCCAAGCTTGTAGTGTCATACCCAAGAAGACTCAAGGCTGTAATCGCTCTTCAACAAAGTATTGATTAAAGGGTCTGAATACTTATGTAAACGTGATATTTCCATTTTTCTGTTTTAATACAGTTGCAAAAAAATATAAAAAACTGTTTTTGCTTTGTCATTATGGGGTATTGTGTGTAGATTAATGAGGGAAAAAATGATTTAATCCATTTTAGAATAAGGCTGTAACCTAACAAAATGTGAAAAAAGTCAAGGGGTCTGAATACTTTCCGAAGGCACTGCATAAAGGAGTTGAAGGCGAGCCTCGAGATTAATGACGAAAAAGCTGCGACAATGTAGAAAGAAACAAACAAGCTGAAAGGTTCAGTCAATAGGATTAAAACGGACGTTAAAGAACTTAAAAAGGAGAACATGTTTCTGAGAGAAGCCTTACTTGAAATACAGACTAGATCTATGAGAGAAAATCTGGTACTTACTGGTGTCAAGGAAAAAGAGTGTGAAGATCCCGAAAGAGTGGGGGGAAAAAAATATTTCTTACAGTGCTACAGATCCCAGGAGATACTGTAGACAAAATCAAACTCGAACGTGTACACTCTTTCGGACAGAGAGAACAGACATATGAGTGATCAATCGTTGCAAAATATGCATTCTTTAAGATAAAATAATGGTTAAAAACCAGAGTAAAAGACTCGCTGGCACGAAAATAGGCATGAATGATCAGTTTCCAAAGGAATTTGCAGAATGGCGCAAAGTTTTGTAACCAATAGATTAAAAAGGAAACGTGTAGCTCTCATAGTCAATAAACTGTACATTGATAACCAATTGTTCCAAGACACCAAGACTATTCCATGGCTATTCTAGATATTACAAAGTTCCCATAGAGAAAACAATAAAATTCAACAATTGATAAAGAAATCAACTGCAAATACACTATACCGTTCAAGATAGGGAATGTTGTAAAACAATTAGTATTCGACTTTCTATTTATAGTATTTATCAATAGATAAGACAGCATTAGAAGAAAGAATAATTATTGAATTAATATATCTTCAAATACATGGAACTGGAACACAAAAGTGCTCAAAAGACTGAAATTAGGTAGGAATCAACATGGTAGGTATAAAAACACTGCAAACAGAGGACATAGAAGGCACAGTATGTGGGTATGTACGGGTATAATGTGGGTATGTACGGGTATAAGGTGGGTATGTACGGGTATAATGTGGGTATGTACGGGTATAAGGTGGGTTGTGTGTTTTTGTGTATGGAAAAGTGTGGAGTTAAGTGAGTGAAAAAGGAAAATGGTCACAAATCCCAGAGCCCATGAGTGTCTGCGAGCAGGAGGTGTAACAAATCAAATCAAATCAAATGTATTTCTATAGCCCTTCTTACATCAGCTGATATCTCAAAGTGCTGTACAGAAACCCAGCCTAAAACCCCAAACAGCAAGCAATGCAGGTGTAGAAGCACAGAGAGCTTTCAAGTTTGTGCAGATATGGGATATACATTTTAAATTAAATTGTAAATATAGTACGTTTATTTATTGTCCTATCATGATAGAACGGTCCCCAACCCTATGCTCTAAACACCCACCTGAGAGAACCATACACTAACGAGAAGTCCTTATCTCCTTTATAGGCTTACATGCCTAAATGCAGCCAAAACAGAAAGATAAACGCGGTCAGAGACCCACTAGAGCAGCACCTCCCCCTCAAGGTTCTGAGCTTTCCTGGCAGGGTTGGTCTTACAAAGCCAAAGCCCCCGGATGGGTGAGCATAATGTACAGTTGAAGTCGGAAGTTTACATACACTTAGGTTGGAGTCATTAAAATTCAATTTTTCAACCACTCCACAAATTTCTTGTTAACAAACTATAGTTTTGGCAAGTCGGTTAGGACATCTACTTTGTGCATGACACAAGTCCTTTTTCCAACAATTGTTTACAGACAGATTATTTCACTTACAATTCAATGTATGACAATTCCAGTGGGTCAGAAGTTTACGTACACTAAGTTGACTGTGCCTTTAAACAGCTTGGAAAATTCCAGAAAATGATGTCATGGCTTTAGAAGCTTCTGATAGGCTAATTGACATAATTTGAGTAAATTGGAAGTGTACCTGTGGATGTATTTCAAGGCCTACCTTCAAACTCTGTGCGTCTTGGCTTGACATCATGGGAAAATCAAACGAAATCAGCCAAGACCTCAGAAAAAAAATTGTAGACCTCCACAAGTCTGGTTCATCCTTGGGAGCAATTTCCAAACGCCTGAAGGTACCACGTTCATCTGTACAAACAATAGTACGCAAGTATAAACACCATGGGACCACGCAGCCGTCATACTGCTCAGGAAGGAGACGCGTTCTGTCTCCTAGAGATGAACGTACTTTGATGCGAAAAGTGCAAGTCGATCCCAGAACAACAGCAAAGGACCTTGTGAAGATGCTGGAAGAAACAGGTACAAAAGTATCTATATCCACAGTCAAACGAGTCCTATATCGACATAACCTGAAAGGCCGCTCACATGGAAGAAGCCACTGCTCCAAAACCGCCATAAAAAAGCCAGACTACGGTTTGCAACTGCACATGGGGACAAAGATCGTACTTTTTGGAGAGATGTCCTCTGGTCTGATGAAACAAAAATATATAAAGACCATCGTTATGTTTGGAGGAAAAAGGGGGAGGCTTGCAAGCCGAAGAACACCATCCTAACCATGAAGCACGGGGGTGGCAGCATCATGTTGTGGGGGTGCTTTGCTGCAGGAGGGACTGGTGCACTTCACAAAATAGATGGCATCATGAGGTATGAAATTGATGTGGATATATTGAAGCAACATCTCAAGACATCAGTCAGGAAGTTAAAGCTTGGTTGCAAATGGGTCTTCCAAATGGACAATGACCCCAAGCATACTTCCAAAGTTGTGGCACAATGGCTTAAGTACAACAAAGTCAAGGTTTTTGGAGTGGCCATCACAAAGCCCTGACCTCAATCCTATAGAAATTTTGTGGGCAGAACTGAAAAAGCGTGTGCGAGTAAGGAGGCCTACAAACCTGACTCAGTTACACCAGCTCTGTCAGGAGGACAATTCACCCAACTTATTGTGGGAAGCTTGTGGACGGCTACCCTAAACATTTGACCCAAGTTAAACAATATAAAGGCAATGCTGCCAAATACTAATTGAGTGTATGTAAACTTCTGACCCACTGGGAATGTGATGAAAGAAATAAAAGCTGAAATAAATAATTCTCTCTGCTATTATTCCGAAATGTCACATTCTTAAAATAAAGTGGTGATCCTAACTGACCTAAAACAGGGAATTTGTACTAGGATTATATGAAAAACTGAGCTTAAATGTATTTGGCTAAGGTGTGTGTAAACTTCCGACTTCAACTGTACAAGGAATTTCTCAAAGCTGCTAATGAGAACCTTGCAACCTTGTACCTAGCCGGTGGGGATTCCAGGTGCGGTGCCCCCACCCAGGATGTGGAGGTGCTGGCTGCACTGGCTGCAGTAACCCATGGGGAGGTGGGTAACACTCAGACAATCAGAGAGGGGGCAAAATATTGTGTCCCTGGTGGCACAAAATAATCAAAGGTCTGACTGTCCAGAGATGCTTGAGAAAATGGTCAAAACGGGGGACCAGCGTGTGTGTGTTTCAGGGGAAGGGGGTGCATCTGAGCTCCATCAGCTAGGACTTGACATTGGTTTATCAAATCTCAATTTTGCATGCCTTCTCATGCATTCGCACATCAAGTCCTTTCTTGAGTTGGGCTCTGGGATGGAACAACTGTTGAACATCTGAGCTTGCGGTTGTTTGTGGGGGAAGGATGGGGTGTGTGTGTGTGTGTGTGTGTGTGTGTGTGTGTGTGTGTGTGTGTGTGTGTGTGTGTGTGTGTGTGTGTGTGTGTGTGTGTGTGTGTGTGTGTGTGTGTGTGTGTATATATATATCCCACATCTGTTGCTATGGGGTAATGATGTTAGGGACAATATAGGATGAATCACAATAATTGCATGCCAAAAATTTAATTTCTGTAATGGCAATCCTGGTTATAGGTAACAATTCTTCGCATGGACTGCCTACATTATTAACCATATTATTAGTTATTTGTGGAAATTAAAATACACATCATTTTTTATATGTATATTTTAAATACAGTGCATTCAGAAAGTATTCTTGACTTTTTCCACATTTTGAAACGTTACAGCCTTATTCTAAAATGGATTAAATAAAAACAGATCCTCATCAATCTACACACAGTACCTCATAATGACAAAGCGAAAAGAGGTTTTTAGAACATTTTGCAAATGTATTAAAAATATAAAACAGATATCTTATTTACATAAGGATTCAGAACCTTTGCTAGGAGACTCGAAATTGAGCTAAGATGCATCTTGTTTCCGTTGATCAGCCTTGAGATGTTTCTACAACTTGATTGGAGTCCACCTGTGGAAAGTTCAGTTGATTGGACATGATTTGGAAAGGCACACACCTGTCTATATAAAGTCCCACAGTTGACAGTGTATGTCAGAGCAAAAACTAAGCCATGAGGTCGAAGGAATTGTCCGTAGAGCTCCGAGACAGGATTGTGTCGAGGCACAGATCTTGGGAAGGGTTGTGCAACATTGAAGGTCCCCAAGAACACAGTGGCCTCCATCATTCTTACATTTACATTTAGTTTGGAACCACCAAGACTCTTCCTGGATCTGTCCGCCCGGCCAAACTGAGCAATCAGGAGAGAAGGGTGTTGGTCAGGGAGGTGACCAAGAACCCGATGTTCACTCTGACAGAGCTCCAAAGTTGCTCTGTGGAAATGAGAGAACCTTCCAGAAGGACAACCATCTCTGCAAGACGCCACCAATCAGGCCTTTGTGGTAGTGGCCAGACGGAATCCACTCCTCAGTAAAAGGCACATGACAGCCTGCTTGGAGTTTGCCAAAAGGCACCTAAAGGACTCTCAGACCATGAAAAACAAGATTCTCTGGTCTGATGAAACCAAGATTGAACTCTTTGGCCTGAATGCCAAGCGTCACGGCTGGAGGAAACATGGGACCATCTCTACGGTGAAGCTTGGTGGTGGCAGCATCATGCTGTGGGGATGTTTTTCAGTGGCAGGGACTGGAAGACTAGTCAGGATTGAGGGAAAGATAAAAGGAGCGAAGTACAGAGAGATCCTTAATGAAAACCTGCTCCAGAGCGCTCAGGACCTCAGACAGGACAACGACCCTAAGAACACAGCCAAGACAACATGGAGTGGCTTCGGGACAAGTCTCTGAATGTCCTTGAGTGGCCCAGCCTGAGCCTGGACTTAAACATCTCTGGAGAGACCTGAAAAAACTGTGCAACGACACTCCCCATCCAACCTGACAGAGCTTGAGAAGATCTGCAGAGAAGAATGGGAGAAACTCCCCAAATACAGGTGTGCCAAGCTTGTAGCGTCATACCCAAGAAGACTCAAGGCTGTAATCACTGCCAAAGTGCTTCAACAAAGTACTGAGTAATACTTATGTAAATGTGATATTTCCGTTTTTTTAAGTTTCTAAAAACCAGTTTTTGCTTTGTCATTATGGGGTACTGTGTGTAGATTGATGAGGGAAAAAAACGATTTAATCAATTTTAGAATAAGGCTGTAACGTAACAATATGTGGAAAAAGTCAAGGGGTCTGAATACTTTCCAAATGCATTGTAACTGTATATAATACAATTGAGGTGAGGGCGTTGGAAATTCTTTTGTCGGTTAGTCTGCTTCTGTTCTGTGGGTGGCACTGTTCGATTGTTTTTAAGAATGGGTCCCGGTCTCTCGGGGACCCTGGAATCCGGGGGCATGGGGGTGGTCAGCCGGTCACTGGTACGACAACCCTACTTGGGATGGGGGGAGGTTTTAGCAGGTGGAATAGTGGAGAACAATTGGAGGTTTACTTAGTAGCAATGCAAATATCATGGTACAGCTATATGGACACTCAACTATCATGGTACTTTTTAATGGTAAGTTACAAACATATGTTATGATAAATATTATTGAAACTTGTATTTCGTTATGGTAATTGGTGAAATAAGTCTAGCCCGTTATAATTTTAATGGCTTAGCAGATAGTAAGAAAAGACAATCAATATTTACCTGGCTAAAAGAGAAGGAATATAATATCTATTATTTCCAGGAAAATCATTAAACAATTCTAGATAAAGTTGTGAGGAAAAAGGACTGAGAAGCGCTAATAATTTCTCCCATGAGCAACTCAAAAGGGGTGATGATATTCATTTTGATCTGAATATGCAAATTGTCCAAACAGATCCGCAAGGTAGATGGATGATTTTAAATATGTTACTGGACCATAAACAGATTTGGCTCATTAATCTATACGGTCCAAATAATGATGATCCACGCTTCTTTGAAAATATATATAATAATTTATAAAACCTACAAGCAATACAAGACTATGATGGAGGGAGACTATAATACGGTTTTAAATACCTCAATGGACTGTAAAGGAAATCACATTACAAACTATCACCCTCATGCACTTAAGGAAAACACAAATATCATGGATATATTGGAACTAGTGGATATATGGAGGCTTAAATATCCTGACCTAGTGGGATATACATGGAGGTTTAATATCCTGACCTAGTGGGATATACATGGAGGTTTAATATCCTGACCTAGTGGGATATACATGGAGATTTAATATCCTGACCTAGTGGGATATACATGGAGGTTTAATATCCTGCCCTAGTGGGATATACATGGAGGTTTAATATCCTGCCCTAGTGGGATATACATGGAGGTTTAATATCCTGCCCTAGTGGGATATACATGGAGGTTTAATATCCTGCCCTAGTGGGATATACATGGAGGTTTAATATCCTGCCCTAGTGGGATATACATGGAGGTTTAATATCCTGACCTAGTGGGATATACATGGAGGTTTAATATCCTGCCCTAGTGGGATATACATGGAGGTTTAATATCCTGACCTAGTGGGATATACATGGAGGTTTAATATCCTGACCTAGTGGGATATACATGGAGGTTTAATATCCTGACCTAGTGGGATATACATGGCGGAGGCTCAATCAAGCTGGTCGTCTTGACTACTTTCTTATGTAATTCTCGCTGGCACCAAAAGTTTAAAAAGGGTTGCTAGGGGACAGAATGTGGTTGGACCATCAAATAATTGGCATGTACATTACTCTTACAGAATTTCCACGTGTGCGAGGATATTGCAAATTTTATCAAAGCCTATTGAATGATAACTTGTCTTTAACAAGGACAGAAGAATTTCTAACAGACCTTTTCCGACATAACATAGGTAAAGCAGATCCCCTTATTGTATGGGATACTTTTAAATGTGCTTTTAGAGGCCATGCAATTCAATACTCATCTCTAAAACAAAAGCAATTTAGGTCAAAAGAGTCCATATTAACAAAGGAAATAGAAGGATTAACAGTACAGATAAATAGCAATTAAACTTTACCATAGAGGCACAGAATACGTTAAAGGAAAAACAAAACGAAATGGAGGAAATTATTCTAGAAAGAGCAAGTGTAATTTATTAGAAAAATAATGTGAACTGGATGGAATATGGAGAAAAATGCACCAAATTATTTTTTAATCTTCAACATAGAAATGCTACCAAAAATGATTTACTGAAACTTGTTACAAATGATGGAGTCACCCATGATTCACCAAACAATATTTTGAAAGTGGAAGCGGAGTACTTGAAGCATATGTTTTCGTTTCAGTCTCCTCCATCTCCAAAGTTATGGATTTTATGGATGTTTTTTCTATTAACAAGATCAAATTAACAGCTGTACAGAAAGACTAATGTGAAAGCCAAATTACAGAGGAGGAACTTTTTGATGCAATTAAGTCCAGGAAAACTCCAGGGCTGGATGGCATACCAAAAATGTTTTGATGTACTCAGAGGACCGTTATTAGCATGTTTTAAACACTCACATAAAAAATGGTAAATGATCAGATACTCAACAAAAGGTTTCTTGATTCATTATTACTGAAACAGGACCCAAGTGGTAAATATAAAGATCCAGTCCATTAAAGGCAAAATTCAAGGCACATAGAATTAAAAAGTTATTGTCGGATATTATTCATCCTAATCAGCCAGTTTTTTAACATGGATGATACATTGGAGATAATATAAGACAAATTCTGGAAACAATAGAAAACCAGGCCTGGTATTTGTAGCTGACTTTGAAAAGGCTTTTGATAAAGTACGACTGGAATGTATACATAACATTTTGGAGAATCTCTTGTAATCTCAATGGGTTAAAGTTATGTAATAGTAACCCTATGTCTAAAATAGTAAATAATGGCTACTTCTTAGATGGTATAAAACTGTCAAGAGGAGTAAAACAAGGTTGTCCATTATCCGCACATCTATGTTTTATGGCCATTGAAATGTTAGCTATTAAATATATATAATATCAAGAGGCTAGAAATCCAGGGCTTAAAAACAAAGTGTCATTGTACACTGATGATTCATGTTTTCTTTTAAATCAACAATTTGGATCCCAGCACAGCCTCATCGAGGATCTAGATACTTGTTCTAACCTCTCTGAATTACAACCAAATTCTGATGTGTACTATATTACGTCGTTTGTAAACAGAGCCAAAATTAGATAGAATATTGCCTTTTCCCATCCACTTAATTTGACATCAGAGGCAACCTTCATCTGATTCATCTGAATTATTATCTTTTTGTATTTTCTGCATGTCCCTGACCTTTTGGCCAACACACACACACGCGCGCACACACATGCACGAACACACACACACGTTCATTTGCTTTCCTTTTGTCCTTGGTGAACAATACGTTAATAATGCTAGATTAATAACATATATACACACAGCCCTTGGATGTCTGAAACCTTGACCCAGTTTGGTATTATTTCTCTATTTCCCATTTTATGATGAGGTATATCCTGTGTGTTCCTCATCTAGCACTAGGAGTTGTCCTCCTTTATTCTAATTGGCCTATAGGACCCCAGGTCATATGTTGTAAACTGGGCCTGACCCCCAAAAATCTGACAAAAACATGTTTGCTCACCGTGTGTGTGGAGGTCGTGACTGTCTACTTTGTAAGAATGCTCCTGTGGTGGAATTAGTACCATCATCCCATGCCTCAACTTTCTTTGCTCTGGGAAAATTGGTAAGGACATAGAATACAACACAATACCGCTGCTCCGAAAATCGATTTGTTATTGTCTGTGTGAATTTTATAGAGACAGGCAGTCTGTCTCCATAGAGACAGAAATAGATTATGAGCTGTGAAAGTTAATCCAAAGGGTTCGTCTTTTTGTCAAGCTTGAGTTAACTTCGACCACCAGTTCAATGAAATCGCAAACCAATTAAATATCTGTTTGCATACTATGTTATTATGTTTAGTGATTGTTAACACAATTTCATACCATGTCTGGTGATAATTATCTGCTCATTATTTGAGTTGACAATGAACATATGCACAATGAGCAGACTGTGAACATAAGGACTATGAGCAGACAGTGAACATATGCACAATGAGCAGACTGTGAACATATGGACTATGAGCAGACAGTGAACATAAGGACTATGAGCAGACAGTGAACATATGCACAATGAGCAGACAGTGAACATATATTCACAATGAGCAGACTGTGAACATATGGACTATGAGCAGACAGTGAACATAAGGACTATGAGCGGACAGTGAACATATGCACAATAAGCAGAGAGTGAACATAAGGACTATGAGCAGACAGTGAACATATGCACACTAAGCAGACACTAAACATATGCACAATAAGCAGACTGTGAACATATGCACACTAAGCAGACAGTGAACATATGCACAATAAGCAGACAGTGAACATATGCACAATGAGCTGACAGTGAACATAAGGACTATGAGCAGACAGTGAACATATGCACACTAAGCAGACACTAAACATATGCACACTAAGCAGACAGTGAACATATGCACAATAAGCAGACAGTGAACATATGCACAATGAGCTGACAGTGAACATAAGGACTATGAGCAGACAGTGAACATATGCACAATAAGCAAACAGTGAACATAAGGACTATGAGCAGACAGTGAACATATGCACAATAAGCAGACAGTGAACATATGCACAATGAGCAGACAGTGAACATATGCACAATGAGCAGACTGAACATATGGACGCTTTAGCAGACATCTCACAGTATTTACTATCATAGCTTATTGTTGCCATTGTGCTCCTATTCCCAGGGTGCTGCAGGGGGAGTGGCGGCGACTGAAGTGGAGGCATGAGGAGGCGGCGGCGGCGCCCCAGCTGACGGAGGGGGGCGAGGGGTGTCCGGGATCGCCCACGGGGGGCCAGCAGGACGAGGAGCTCCTGGCCGAGGCGAGGGTCCTTCGGCAGCACAAGACTCGCCTAGAGACACGAATGCAGATCCTGGAGGACCACAACAAACAGTTGGAGTCCCAGCTGCAGAGGCTACGAGAGTTACTGCTGCAGGTAGGGAGGGAGGAAGGAGAAACAATTGGAAAGTGGTACGAAAGATGAAGGAATGAAAGAAAAGATGGGTTGGAAAAGAGGGGAGGGAGGGGTGGGGTAGAGAACATCTCTAGTAAATAGAAAAAGACTAATGACTTAAACTGCAGGTACAGAGACAGGAAGGTAGGGGGATAGATACCACGAGAGACAGAGGGAAATACCTACGGTAAGGAGAGAAAGAGAGAGGGGGATAGACTCAAGAGGGATTAAGAAGCAGAACGATATGGGACTGACACTAAACGGAAGAGAGAAAGGGGAATGGCAAAGATAGTGGCTGGATTGAGTGAAAATACGACACTGCTGTAGAAGAATATGAATGTGGAAATGGGGAATAGAGAGAGGGAGAGGAAGAAATGAAAGCTAATTTGTACTGCTGCACTAGGGGAGAGAGAGAAAGAGAGAGTGACAGAAAGACATTTCCTCATGTGAAAAGACTTTGGAAATTGGGAATAGAGAGAGGAGATTGAAAGAGAGACCTATTTAGTGGAAAGAGAGGAATGGGAAGAGAGGGACAGAATACCAAACATTCTAAAATTATAGATTGTAACTTCCTGTACACTTCTATGAACCTCCCAACCATATAATGCATTTCAATCTCTTCCTACGAAATAATCATGCATATATACGCTCTTTATATGAGTCTGTTTATCGTTCCAATATGAAGTGATGGAACAGGGAAAGTGGTGGAGTGGGGGTGGGTAGTCGACTCGGTGTCAACCGTCAACCTCTGTTTTCATCTCTGTAGAAAGTAGATCTTCGTTTGTTCATCATGGAACTAGGTCTGAATCCCCAGCCAACGCAGCCTTCAGTTTCACTGGAACACTTTGACTTATTTAGTGCATCTACAGTACATGTTTACTGTATCCTTCAACCCCGACACGTTCCAAGAAACGTTTGTGGTTTTCTGAAGTAGCTGTCAAAATGCGAATTCTGTTGGGATTGATGACACTATTTATTTTCCAACAGCCTAAAGATGACTCGGAGGCCAACGGATCGGAACCTTCCTCCCTGTCATCTCCGGTGTCAGGGGGAGGCCGTCAGGGGGACGGACCTAGTAGAGAGACCACAGACACAGAGGCAGCAGGTGAGCTACTAAGACGAACATTCCCAAATAGTAGGTCAGGTCTCGCTGGTGGGGTGCAAGTTCCAAGAAATTCCTACTGGATTAATGACTGAACAAACATTGTTTTGTTCATTCTGTGGGCCACAACAACATTAGTTCAGACAGAATGGAATGATTGAGTGTTCCGTTGTCGCTCATCTCTCTCTGTGTGATGCTGTGTGTGCCAGGAGATGGAGATGAGGATCATGAACAGGACACAGTGCAGCAGCTGCAGGAGGTCATAGAGCAGCTGAGAAACGTCTTCCCTTCAGAACCTGGTGAGCCTCTGACCATACAGACCTTAGACAGACACAACAGAGACAGAACCATTAACCTGAATACGACACACATAGATTTTTGCTGAGGGAGTCTCAGGGTTACATAGTCATTCTGAATGATATACTGTATACATGCCCCAGTTGGTAGAGCATGGCGCTTGCAACGCCAGGGTTGTGGGTTCGATTCCCATTGGGGACCAGTATGAAAATGTATGAGCTCACTACTGTAAGTTGATCTGGATAAGAGCATCTGCCAAATGGCTCAAATGTTGTTTTTTTAAGTAAAATGAGACGAACTTTGAAATGAACTATGAAGACAGTGATACAAAATGACCTCGAACAGAGGCGGAAACAAGGTAAGGAATGTCTGTGGAGTTTCTAGAAAGATAAGCTACACAAGTTCTTATCTCAGTGGGGAACTACAATATAGGTGCCTGATTCATTGCCTTTAATACCTATTGGGCCTCAAGGCTACCAGAGTAAAGGTCAATCCAGTGTTTCTACAGCCAAACCCTCATCTGTTAGTACAGATTTGGCTCTTCTGCATGTGTTCTAAAACACATCATCTTCACTGTTAATGGACACTTTTTTCCCCCTCTCTCTTCTTCCAGGAGCAACGTCACTCATCTAACCCAGGGCGGGGCCTGGATTGCAGAGTGATGCCTGATGGGATGCCTGATGGCCCGTGCCCCATATAGCTGCCGTCAGAGAGCTGACCCCTCTCCCTCACCCCTGTGGGAGCCAAAGGCTAACGGCTAATGCCAACGTCCAGGCCCAGCCACGCACTATGCTAACAAGCTAAGGCTAATGGATAATGTTAGCGGTGCAGCCAGGCACTGTGTTAACCAGCTAAGGAAGCTAGCGGCTAATGTTAGCAGCCCAGCCAGGCAGAAACTGTGTTAGCTATGGCTAACGCTAGCAGCCCAGCCAAGACACTGTGCTAACCAGCGTCTGTGTAGTTGCCCGAAGGTGTGAAGCCTTATATCTGTACAGCACAAGGACATTCCACGAAAATGACTTTGACACAATGCAAAAATGGTTGGGGATTTTCCCCATGTTTTGTTCTGTTCGAGTGCCAGTAACTGTGTGCGTATCTCGGTATGTATGTGTGTTTCCTTTTTCCCCCCAATGCGTTTCAAACTTCTATTTTTTGATGGGGCGTTCATGCGCATCACTGTTGATTTGGGCCAGGCTGGCTGCATTTCATGCGGCTGTGATTGGGTGGCTGCGGCAGCCGTACCCAGAGCAGAACAGAGCAGATTGCCGGGTAGCCAGCGGGACCCACAACAAGCTTATTGACACTGTGGGACTGACACATCATCAGTAAAACCCAATGATTTATTTAAGACAGCCAAAGTGCCCGCCCGGCCAGGCAGCGCTGCTTCTGTGCACTGTGAGTTTCACTGCTTCCATCACACGCAGCACACAGACACATTGTTTCAGATGAACACTCATTCTGTACTAACACACATTCATATCAACATTCATATCACACAGGAATACAAAAAAAAGACACACAGCCACACACACATCCACAAGCAGTGGAGCGAGATAGGCTGTGAATATGCCTCGTAGTGTTCAGGAAGAGGGTCTCGAGTCGAGGCCAATTTGTATCATGGCTAAGTGTGTTTATCTGAGAAAGCATCTAGCGTTAAATGCCGGGCCCTCCACTGTGGACTCTGGCTCCTCGCTCCCACTGTGCACAGAGGGGGAGGCAGGGTGCCCAACCCCCCCCCTCTCCCTCCATCTCCAAGGACACTAGGAAGGATTGAGAGAGGCACCACCACATTAACCCAGTGGCCCAATTCCAAATCAACTCTTAGTCTTTTCCACATGGCACTTCATCTGAAATGATCAGATAAGCAATATGCTAATAACTTCACTTTTCCCTCTGCTGGGTGGAAGGTTCACCATACTGCTTATATAAATATTTCAGGGGTACACAAATGCCTAGGATAGTAGGAGCTAGAGTCTGATATGGGGTTGGGCTACCATCACACCAGGATCATGTGACAATCCAGGCAGAGGACAGTCTATTTGCCTTAAACCCAAACAGAGCCCGTCACGGACTAATAAGTATGTTTTCATGCTGCTACCTGAAACATTATTGAACGGAGTTGGCCCTGGCCCTGGCTCCCACTTTCCCTCTCTTCTTTTCTCTTTTTATGCTTGTGGCCAGATGTTAAAGTACTGGCTCAGTGTGTTCACTCAGCGTTTTCACAATCAGAGGACGAGATTGGATCAGTGGGGTGTTGTGGGTGGATGGGGATTTCATACAAGGTGAGATTCGGCTTAGGGGTCTGGGTTCTGTGGCATTTTGCATTTTATTCGTGGATTTAGAGAGGCTTTATGAGTATGGAAAGGGAAGACGGTGGGAATTCATAGCGCTAGAGTGGCCTAGCACCTGAGAGACTAGTTAGAAAAGGCTGGGGTCAAATAGGGTTTTGGAGGCGTGGAGGGAGGATGGATGGAAGGTGAAAGGGAGGTGGAAGGGAGGCTCGGAGGGGGTGGAGATCTGAGAGACAAGAGGAAAGAGGAAGAAATAGTCCATTTAGCACTCCTGGGCTGAGCTGAAAGGAGCGATCCACTATGATGTGCTTGCCACAGCAAATCTCTAGAAAGAGACAGACAGGAGGTGAGTTATTTCCTGGAAAAGAGGAAAGATGCTCTGGGTTTATTATGTAGCATATCACTTCCATAACCATAAAGTTATTACACCCACATTCGCAGGGAGCCATGATGCGAATGGTTTCGAATAATTCAGAGAACGTTCTGACCTTATTGCCAAGAACAAGATTTGTTTGAATCCCATCTCGGTCTTCGTTAGACTTTATCCCCTCCAGGCGCCAACGTTCACATTTGACATCGTTGAGCGCCGCTGTGCCTGTCTTGTTTGTTTTGATGCCGTTGCTAGGGAACTGTCCCCAAGGACACGGCGCTGCAGGTTGTGAGTCGGCAAGGTGGGGCGCCGTCCATAATGGAAATGCTAATAACCATAGGGGGAAGAGAGAGTACCTCGTTTCCATACCTCCCCCGTACTCCCCCACCTTAATGAGGCCTGCCACTGTTTAGTGTTTAGCTGGCATACAGTAGATAGTCATTATCATCTGTTCTACCTTTGCCAAGCGCTGACATGCACCGGCATCCTTTCTTAACATGTCAGGATCCAGGAACAAAGAAGTGCTCGAGTCAAAAGAAATACATCCAACACGAAGAATGTTAACTCTTTGGAAACTCTTTAATGTTATACATCTCATTACACATTGATGAGCCACCCTGAACATAGAGTACTTGAGGCTATGAATATATGCAGCAGCGGCTGCATCGCATCTCCCTCTGTGTGTGAAATAATGCATCTATTGAACTATAGCTGGGGGAAGAGGTTAGGCCTAGAAACCAAAAAGGTACTACCCATAGGTCCTGTAGACCTATAGACATTTTTTGTGTGTTTCGGACAATATTGAGGTAGGAGAGGCTAGGTGGAATGAATGATTACACCACTGTAACATGCAGTTTGTCAGACAGAACGACAGTTGAAGTCGGAAGTTTACATACACTTAGGTTGGAGTCATTAGAACTCATTTTTCAACCACTCCACAAATTTCTTGTTAACAAACTATAGTTTTGGAAAGTCGGTTAAGACATCTACTTTGTGCATGACACAAGTACATTTTCCAACAGATTATTTCACTGTATCACAATTCCAGTGGGTCAGAAGTTTACATACACTAAGTTGCCTGTGCCTTTAAACAGCTTGGAAAATTCCAGAAAATTATGTCATGGCCTTAGAAGCTTCTGATAGGCTAATTGACATCATTTGAGTCAATTGGAGGTGTACCTGTGGATGTATTTCAAGGCCTACCTTCAAACTCACTGCCTCTTTGCTTGACATCATGGGAAAATCAAAAGAAATCAGTCAAGACCTCAGAAAAAAAATTGTAGACCTCCACAAGTCTGGTTCATCCTTGGGAGCAATTTCCAAATGCCTGACGGTACCACGTTCATCTGTACAAACAATAGTACACAAGTATAAACACCTTGGGACCACGCAGCCATCATACCGCTCATAATGGAGATGTGTTCTGTCTCCTAGAGATGAACGTACTTTGGTGCAAAAAGTGCAACTCAATCCCAGAACAACAGCAAAGTACCTTGTGAAGATGCTGATGCTGGAGAAAACAGGTACAAAAGTATCTATATCCACAGTCAAACGAGTCCTATAATCGACATAACCTGAAACGCCGCTCAGCAAGGAAGAAGCCACTGCTCCAAAAAAGCCAGACTACGGTTTGCAACTGCACATGGGGACAAAGATCGTACTTTTTGGAGAAATGTCCTCTGGTCTGATGAAACAAAAATAGAACTGTTTGGCCATAATGACCATCGTTATGTTTGGAGGAAAAAGGGGGATGCTTGTAAGCCGAAGAACACCATCCCAACTGTGAAGAACGGGGGTGGCAGCATCATGTTGTGGGGGTGCTTTGCTGCAGGAGGGACTGGTGCACTTCACAAAATAGATGGCATCATGAGGAATGAAATGTATGTGGATATATTGAAGCAACATCTCAAGACATCAGTCAGGAAGTTAAAGCTTGGTTGCAAATGGGTCTTCCAAATGGACAATGACCCCAAGCATACTTCCAAAGTTGTGGCAAAATGGCTTATGGACAACAAAGTCAAGGCATTGGAGTGGCCATCACAAAGCCCTGACCTCAATCCTATAGAAAATTTGTGGGCAGAACTGAAAAAGCGTGTGCAAGCAAGGAGGCCTACAAACCTGACTCAGTTACACCAGCTCTGTCAGGAGGAATGGGCCAAAATTCACCCAACTTATTGTGGGAAGCTTGTGGAAGGCTACCCAAAACGTTTGACCCAAGTTAAATAATTTAAAGGCAATGCTACCAAATACTAATTGAGTGTATGTAAACTTCTGACCCACTGGGAATGTGATGAAAGAAATAAAAGCTGAAATAAATCAGTCTCTCTACTATTATTCTGACATTTCACAATCCTAAAATAAAGTGGTGATCCAAACTGACCTAAGACAGGGAATTTTACGTGGATTAAATGTCAGGAATTGTGAAAAACTGAGTTTAAATGCCTTTTGCTAAGGTGTATTTAAACTTCCGACTTCAACTGTATATACAGTGGCAAGAAAAAGTATGTGAACCCTTTGGAATTACCTGGATTTCCGCATAAATTGGTCATCAAATTTGATCTGATCTTCATCTAAGTCGCAACAATAGACAAACGTTATATTTTATTTAAGTAGACAAGTCAGTTAAGAACAAATTCTTATTTTACAATGACGGCCTAGGTACAGTGGGTTAACTGCCTTGTTCAGGGGCAGAACGACAGATTTTTACCTTGTCAGCTCAGGGATTCGATCTAGCAACCTTTCGGTTACTGGCTCAACGCTCTAACGACTAGGCTACCTGCTGCCCCAAATGTAGTGTGCTTAAACTAATAACACACAAATTATTGTATTTTTCTTGTCTATATTGAATACATCATTTAAACATTCACAGTGTAGGTTGGAATATGTATTTGAACCCCAAGGCTAATGACTTCTGCAAAAGCTAATTGGAGTCAGGAGTCAGCTAACCTGGAGTCAAATCAATGAGACGGAGATGTTGATTAGAGCTGCCTTGCCCTTTAAAAAAACACTCACAAAATTTGAGTTTGCTATTCACAAGAAGCATTGCCTGATGTGAACCATGCCTCGAACAAAAGAGATCTTAGAAGACTTAAGATTAAGAATTGTTGACTTGCACAAAGCTGGAAAGGGATACGAAAGTATCTCTAAAAGTCTTGATGTTCATCAGTCCACGGTAAGACAAATTGTCTATAAATTGAGAAAGCACTGTTGCTACTCTTCCTAGGAATGGTCATCCTGCAAAGATGACTGCAAGAGCACGGCGCAGAATGCTACATTTTTTAAAATTGTACCTTTATTTAACAAGGCAAGTCAGTTAAGAACAAATTCTTATTTACAGTGATGGCCTAGGAACAGTGGGTTAACTACCTTGTTCAGGGGCAGAACGACAGATTTTTACCTTGTCAGCTCAGGGATTCGTTCTAGCAACCTTCGGTTACTGGCCCAACGCTCTGACCACTAGGCTACCTGCCGCCCCAGGTAGTCTTGTTCTTCTTAACTTCAATGAGGTTAAGAAGAATCCTAGAGTGTCAGCCAAAGACTTACAGAAATCTCTGGAACATGCTAACATCTCTGTTGACGAGTCTACAATTCGTAAAACACTAAACAAGAATGGTGTTCATGGGAGGACACCACGGAAGAAGCCACTGCGGTTAAAAAAAACATTGCTGCACGTCTGAAGTTTGCAAAAGTGCACCTGGATGTTCCACAGCACTACTGGCAAAATATTCTGTGGACAGTTGAAGCTACAGTTGAGTTGTTTGGAAGGAACACACAACACTGTTTGGAGAAAAAGGCACAGCACACCAACATCAAAACCTCATCCCCACTGAAGAGTATGGTGGAGGGAGTATCATGGTGTGGGGCTGCTTTGCTGCCTCAGGACCTTGACAGCTTACTATCATCGACAGAAAAATGAATTCCAAAGTTTATCAAGACAATTTGCAGGAGAATGTTAGGCTATCTGTCCGCCGATTTAAGCGGGTGATGCAACAGGACAACGACCCACAACACAGAAGTAAACCAACAACAGAAAAGCTTCAACAGAAGAAAATACGCATTCTGGAGTGGCCCAGTCAGAGTCCTGACCTCAACCCAATTGAGATGCTGCGGCATGACCTCGAGAGCAGTTCACACCAGACATCCCAAGAATATTGCTGAACTTTTGCAGTTTTGTAAAGAGGAATGGTCCAAAATCCCTCCTGACCGTTGTGCAGGTCTAATCCGCAACTACAGAAAACGTTTGGTTGAGGTTATTGCTGCCAAAGGAGGGTCAACCAGTTATTAAAGCCAAAGATTCACATACGTTGTCACAACGTCCACAGAAGGTGGCGCCTCTCTCCGGTCGGGCGGTGCTCGGCGGTCGTCGTCGCCGGCCTACTAGCTGCCACCGATCCATGTTTCGGTGTCTGTTAGTTATGTCTGTTTTTTGTCTGCACCTGTTCCTTGTTTGTAATTAGGGGGGTTATTTAGTTTGTCTGTTTTTTGAGGGTATTTGTGCGGGATTGTTGCTTGTTATGTTTTACGTTGTGGCCAGGATATATATATATATATATATATATTAGACTACGCCGCGTACTATTTAGGTTTTAGGGTTGCCGGGCTGCGCCCCGTCAATTTTGGATTTTGGAGCTGTTCTCCTGCCATATTGGGACTCTGCACCCTGCCTTGTTGCGGCATTTTGTTTATGGATTATTAAATGTTTTGTTCAACGGACCTCCGTCTCCTGCGCTTGACTTCACCCCTTTTCCTGCCATCGAAACGTGACATACGTTTTCCACCCTGCACTGTGAATGTTTACACAGTGTGTTCAGTAAAGACATCATTGTTTGTGTGTTAGTTTAAGCAGACTGTGTTTGTCTATTGTTGTGACCTAGATGAAGATCAGATCAAATTTTATGACCAATTTATGCAGAAATCCAGGTATTCCCAAAGGGTTCACATACTTCTTCTTGCTACTGTATATTCCTATGGTCTGTTTGTAATGCAGCAGAGCTATAGCTCTTCACTGTACCCCTCTTACTCAAACTCCCAGAAGCCAATACTGTCTTTGTAGTGGCCCTCTGAAGACTAACTCATCAAAAGGCTTTTTTTTTCTCTGAGGGAGTGTTAACAATGAGTTATACTGCCCACACCACGTCTCTCTGTAGTCATGTGATTAGGCATCTAATGTTCTAAAATAAAACAGAACCAGTAACTCCCCGCAGCGCGAACGCACGCTGGGGAACCAGTCCCACCATCTTCAGTGGGATTGAAGAGAAGCACTCTTCTCTGGAGACAGAGCGAGGCAGAGACAGTTTAGAGAACATGGCCAACGGGGGTGGTGCCCCCTGCTATATATGGTGGGGTCAACCCGTTAACGAGCGCGCTCATTTTTCCCCCAACATGTAAGCTGCGAGACCTTCCATGTTTGAGTCCCTGTGCACTCTGGCATCGTTTACGAGAGACAGCGAGGGATGTTTGGCGCTCTGTAACACGGCAGGGCCATGAATCACCTGAACTCTTACGGGAATCAGAGCTATGACAACATACACTAGCCTGTGCTAAGACACAGGCAGATGCCTCGCTGCTGCTGCTGCAAAAAAAAACACTCCTCGTCTCCATTTTAATGTCGATCTGAAGTCCATTTTTTTTTTATTAACATTACCACGCCTCATTACGTGATGATTTGTTTGACTAATGTGTCAATGCCATTTATTTCATTGTTTATGTACTGTACTAACATTCCTCCCTATTGCTGTCCTCCCGGTCGGTTTTTAATCTGTATAAAACGTTTGTGAAAGAAATGCCTTTTTAATAACGAGTGGGTTACTGGCTGCTTTCTACTCTTTGTGTACAAAAGGAGAAATAAAATTTGTATTTGTTACACAGAACGTCTGCTGGTGTTGTGTGTGTATGCCTCAAGCGATGATCCTGAATTGAATTGATACTTAATGATCATATCAATGCCAGAGTATCCTTCATTTCTTTTTCTTGTGTTTACGCTTGGACTTGAAAGACGGATTTCCTGTCGAGACCCCAGATTTGGTGTGGCTCGCCCCCTCCGATGGACACGGCTGTTCGTCAGAACGCTTTCCCTCTGATTTACTCCCGTCATTCATTTTGCTTTCCTCTGCCTCTCCTTTGTTGGGTCTGTTGCTCTGTGTGTCTAACCTGACTCTCTCCTCGGCGACCTCTGAAAGTACCTCTGTGGCCTGTGGGTTAGGGAGGTCAGCGGTGGCTAATGGACTCCTATTGGTCGATTCGGATTGAATGGCTTTGCTTCTTGTACTCTCATTGGTGCCTTTGTTCCCTGTGCTTCCCTTGGTTACTTCCTGTGCGGTAGTTAAGTGACATTTGCCCTTTTTCACAGCCTTATCCTTCCCTGATCTCTCTGTAGCTACATTATCTCTGCCTTCATTGGTCTGTGCCATATCTGTCTCTTTATCTCCTGCTCTATTAACTACCCCCGCCTGTCCATCTCTCTCTACCTCTACACTCGCTCTTCTTTTCCCACTATCCTTCTCCACTCCCCCACTACCTCCCTCTTTCTCAGCAATGGCTGCTTTCTCCGCACTCTTCGCACTCCCCTCCTCTCCTTTTCCCTCTGGCTTCTTCTCCTCTCTCACTCCATCACTACCTCCCTCTTTTACAGTCTCCCCCGCTTCCCCTTCTTTCTGAACGCTCCCCTCTACTTTTTTCTCCTCTTGAAACTTCACTGTCTTCTTTACTTTCCTGGCTTTGGTCTTGGCCTTGGTGCCCTCGAGGCCCCACTTTTCCTCTGTAGCTTCCCAGTAGTTCTTCTTGTCGAGGATGTGCTTGTTCCGGAGGTTCTCGCCCAGCCTCTTCATCTCCTGATTGACGATGGGCTTGAACCTGGGCTCCAGACGCTCCACCTTCTGGAAGTCATTCCTGGCCTCCTCCTCGTTGCACAGAGCCGAGTGGGCTCTGGCCCGCTGGTACACTGCCTTGAAGTTATCTACAGATAGATAAAGAGAGGGAGGGAGGTAGAGGAGGGAGAGAAACAGGAGGGAGAGAAACAGGGTATAGTAGAGGAATATATTTGTAGAGGGAAAGAGATGGAAGAGAGACATAGAAAGAAGTAAGGAGGGACATTGAGAGAGGAGAAGAAGCAGGGAGAACAAAGGAGAGAAATGAATTAGAGAGAGGGAGATTAGAAGAGACAGGGAGAGGGAGACAGAGACAGTAAAAGATGTGCCGTTAGACAGTGAGTGATAGGAGATAGACCAAAAAAAGTGGGTGAGAGAGAAATGGAGAGAACATGAAAAATACAAAGGGAGTGAGAGAAAAGAGAGAGTTAAGGAGAAGGCTATGATCAGTAGCATATCACATCTACTCTGCGATAAATAATTCAGGTAAAAAGAAAACAACAAATTTCACTCCTGACTGTTGTGTTAAGAGCACAGTACCAACGAAGAACCACAATAATGGAGAATGATGCAAGTGGGTTTTGAAACTTCCAGAAAAAAAGGGAGAGCGAAAGATTGAAAAATGAAGTCGGGGAGCAACACAAGGGTGAGGTCCGCATAAGGACAAGCATTTGTACTACAGATGTCGAGCATTCAACTCCAAAACAGAGCCCAGCTAGCACATAACGTTCTGAGAACCATATGTTTCTTAGAGCGTGGTTGTCCTATGGTTACTTTGCATACAACCTTCCCACAACTTTCTGGGAATGGTGCAGGATAGTTATTTTCTTGGTATTTCATTACTTTAACAGAATATTTCCTAAAAGTTCAAACATGGTTACATTTCATTTCAATTTTGATAATGTTCCAGAAATGTTCTCCAACTGGTTTGACACTGGGAATGTTCGCAAATAGTTCCGAGATCATTAAGAAACAACGTTCTTCTGTGGGAATTTCAGTACTTCAGCATAATGTTTCCTCATGGTTCTATTTAAAGTCATGTTTTCAAATTGTTCCAGAATGTTAAGAAACGTTTTTCTGTGGGAATTTCAGCATAACGTTTCTTATAGGTTTCCTCATGCTTCTATTTAAAGTCATGTTTTCATTGTTCCGAGAACGTTAAAACGTTCCATAAAAACCAAAAGAAAATAGTTGTAACGTTCAGAGAACGTTATAAGAATGTTATTTAAAAACATACACATTCCGTTCTCAGCTTCAACAAAACTCTCCATCCTCTATCTTGTTAAGTATGTTCAGGTGTGCCCACTAGTTGGCCACACCTGATCTTAATGAGTGCTTGATTCCTTTGAAATGTGGTCTATGTGAGTAGACGAAAATGAACAGCTTTGTATGCATAAAAAAGCATGGCATTTTAGCTCCATCCTGGTGGCGCAGTGGACTAATTCCATGGATAGAGAGCAGAAGAGTATAGGTTTGAATCTCACTGATGCTGTGTTACAATAAAAAATGTGTTTTCCCATGAATAATGCCTATCTGTGCTTGGAGTTCAAAAAAAGTTAACCCAAAATAAGCTAGCAGTGTTATCTGGTCCTGTGTGGCTCAGTTGGTAGAGCATGGTGTTTGCAACGCCAGGGTTGTGGGTTCGGTTCCCACGGGGGACCAGTATGGATAAAAAAAATGTATGAAATGTATGCATTCACTACTGTAAGTTGCTCTGGATAAGAGCGTCTGCTAAAAGACTAAAATGTAAAAAAATGTTATTAAAAGTCTTATTGAAACATTCAGTGAAAATGTTAAGGAAGTTATTCAAAAACCTCCAAATAACCAATAATTTCTGTTCTCAGAGCGTTAATAAAACCTCCCTGGAAAACTTTCAAGGAACCAGAGAAAACATTATCAGAATCTCCCTGCAACCTAAAAATAAACATTCCCAGAACAGGTGAAATATTCACTTCTGATCTCAGAACGTTTAAAAAACGTTCCGTTTTACGGGTCAGAAAACGTATTGCTTCGTTCCCACAACCAATGTAAAACCAAAAACATATTTTCCCACAACTTCCAAGGAATCAAATGTGCTAGCTGGGGTAAGTGTATCTTTTTTATTTGAAAGATTCTTTCCCACTGATATGAAAGATAAGTTCCATATGTTTCGAAGGCCGTTTCGCATGCAATGATTATTGACGTTTCTAAACTTTAAAACAGAGTGTCTTGATTGTAGTTTACATGGTCCCACCTGTAAGCGGTGCTCTGACAACCCTTGGGATAAAGCAGAATGCCTTGGGTTCTCGAGAGCAATGGCAGCTGCTTCTCAACCATGAGAATAAGAGATGTAGGGAAGAGAGAGAGAGTGGGATAAAAATGTATAATGGGGGTGAGGGGGAAGAGAGAGGAAGACCGAGAGAGAGGTGGGGAGAGGAAAGATACGAAGAGACAGAGACAGAGGAAGAGAAAGGCAGACAGAGAAAAAGAAAGGTAGTGTGTGTGTGTGAGAAAGTACCTCTGTGTTTCTTGAGCAGCTTGGTGTTGAGCGCCACCACTTCCTGGTAGTCCCTGAGCTCCAGCAGACACTGGCTGAGGTTGAGAGTGATCGGCACACGGACCTTCTCCAGAGAGTCCCAGTCCTCCCTCCTGTCTTTATAGCACACCTCCTGCACAGGGAGATGGAGGGAGAAAGAGAGGGGGGGATAGCCAGAGGGAGTGGAGAAAGGGACAGGAAGGGAGAAGGAGAGGGGGAGAAAGAGAGGAAGGGGGAAAGAGAGCAGTAGATGGAGGGGAGAGAGAGGAATTGGAAGAGACGAAGAGAGATACATGGAGGAAAGTGGGATAGAGGGGAATGACAGAGTAGGAGTTAGAGAAAGAGATGCTTGGGTGAGCGCTGTCACTCTAAGATCTCCAAGGGTCTCGCTCTGTTATTTTTAGCTCTCCTCTTCGTGTTCCTGTTCTATTCTGCCAGTGTACCTTCAGTCCTATAGCCTTGCTCTTCTCTCTTCAGTGGAGTGGCAACAATGCAAAATGCATAGAGCCTGTGAGAGGCCAAGAACCAATGGCTCTTATGTAACAGGTATCATAGAGGAGTCTTCTTGAGGCGCTTGCACACTGCTCAAACAATGACCAACAAACTCCAACATTCCAAAGTTGGCAGTTGTATGTTCAAAAGATTATCCAAAACACAAACATTACCCAACAAATGTCCTATTGCCTTCCTTTATTGTCATTCTTAGCTATTTCATAACAACGTTTTATTTCCAGCCTGTCATTCCAATAAATAATTATTTTATCTCTGTATTATCAGTATCTCTGACGTTCAACAGCTGTGACCGCTAGATTAATTGGTTGTTTCACACTGAATGAAGACCTAACACCGAATGAACACACCCATGAATGAATGAACATTCCACTATTGAAATGAACACACTATTGAAAGAAAACACCATTGAATGAACTGACAACTGAACAAAATAACATACCATTGAATGAAGCTGCCAATTAATGGACACTAACCTTGTTTTGAATGAAATCCACGTACTCCAGAGCCTCCTTGAACTTTGTTGTGGCCTCGCTGTATTTCTGTTCTGTAAGCAGGAAGTTACCCTCCTTTTCCAGGAACATGATGTGTCGTAATTTCTGCTGCCAGTCCATTCCCTCTATCACAGGCAGAGCACTCTGATTGGTCTCTGGCTGGGTTTCCGTGGTGCTCTCTGTCCTCTTATTGGCTGTTTCATCCTTCATTGTAGCCTGATTGGCAGTTCTATCCTTCACTTTAGCCTTATCCTTCACTGTAGCAGTAATGGTTGTTCCATCCTTCTCTATAGCCTTTTTCCACCCTGTCTCATTCTGCTTGTCATCCTTGACATCTTTCACTTCCTCTTTGGAAGAGGCTGAGTTATCTTTGCTTTTCTCCTTATCTTTCACCTTGGTCACTGTGCTCTCACCATCCTTCTCTTTCTTGCCCTCTTCATCTTCCTTCTCCTCTTCCTCTTTCTTCCCCTCTTTTTCCTCTTGCTCCAGGCAGTTCCAGTATTTCTCCTTCTCCTCCCAGTATTTCTCCTTCAGTCTATCAGCGAGGAACCTGAGCTCTTTGTGCACCAGAGGGGCCAGAGTGATGTCCAGGTGGGCCACCATGTTGAAGTCTCTCTTGGCCTCCTTCTCGTTCCACACTGCAGCATGGGCCTTGGCCCTCTTGTAATATGCCTTGACACAGTCTGTGGGAGGGAGGGAGGGAGGGTGGAGAAACAGAGACACAGCGAGAGCGAGAGAGCGATATTCATCAATATTCACTACCATCTTTGAAAGTAAGGCTTCATTAGACTGGATGCGCTAGTGTAGTGACACTAACCAATACACAGTAGCTAAGATTTCCATTTTTACTCATCTAGGGCTGTGCATGCTTGAAAATGACATCTCCAATCACTGTATTTTCTTATCAGCGGAGAACACGGCATAGAGAGAAAAGATACCCGCTTAGGGTGAGTGAGTGAGTGAGTGAGTGAGTGAGTGAGTATAATATTTCAATAGAAAAACGAGAGGCCCCCTGACTCAGGCTCCCTGTCTCAGAACACGCACACCACCTAATCCTGTTTCTCTGAGGAGCGGAGATGAGTGGGCTGCAGTGACTGGTTTAGATCCCCATTGATGGCTTTCCTCTCCTCTTCTCATTTCCTCTCCATTTCATCCCCACTCCCCTCAAAATCTTTCATTCTGCCAACATTTAAATTGATTTCTTCATAGCCTCTGGGAATAACCGAGCCGGTGCGCCACGGAGAACCTTCACCGACTCAGAGTCCCTCTCAGAAAGAAGATGTCTCCCAGGTGGAAGGAAGGAGGGATGGTGGAGATGCTAATGAAAGGTTGAATGCCAGGTTGGAAGTGATAGAGACGACAAGATAACAATGACAAGAGCAAAGAGGCTCTGGAGAGAGTGAGAAGGGGAAAAGGAGGGGAGAAGAGAGTGTAGAATAGGAGAGGGTGGCGAGGGGTGCCGTGGTCTAAGACACTGCCTCTCAGTGCAAGAGGCGTCACTACGGTCCCTGGCTCGAATCCAGGCTAAATCACATCCGGCCGTAATTGGGAGTCCCATAGAGCGGCGCACAATTGGCCCAGCATCATCCGGGTTTGGCCGGGGTAGGCCGTGATTGTAAATAAGAATGTGTTCCTAACTGACTTGCCTAGTTAAATAAAGGTTAAATAAAATAAATACAAATAAGAGGAAAGGACAGAGAGGAGAGGAGATGCTCTCATCGAATGAGATGAGAGGAAGTCAGTCTCTCTCTCGCTCATATAAGGCAGCCATCGCTATAAGTTGAAGCAGAGGAACAGAACAGAGAGTGAAGACAAAAACAGCCTATGGACAGTGTCTCAGGGTCCAGTCATGGGGCACTGAGCTACGTACATGTCAGAATGGGGACTCCTTGAGGATTGTGGAGACACACATAGAAGGCAGCACAGCGCTAATCCCTGAATCAAGCAGAAACGTATGTCAACTGCAGTGCACACCAAATCAGACTTCAGGACAGGAAGTGAAGGTGTCAGTAATGTTGCTGAAGAAACAGCTGGCTTGCACACGCAAAAAGGGCTATACAAAGAATATAGGCAGTAAACGTGAAAAGACAGACAAGTATTATTCTACATTTTTTGGGACAATCATCACTGTTGTCCATCATGCTCCAACTCCAACTAATGACTCCCATTAAAAAAAAGATTCGCTCAATACGTAATTGTTGGATACAAAACCCGGGATTGCATGATTGTTTGTTTGTATTTGTGCCTGCATGTGTGTGTGTATATCATTATGTGTGTGTGTGTTACCTTTGTGTTTGTGTATCAGGTCACTGGTATGCTCCAGAACCTCATAGTACTCCTCCAGCTCCAACATGCACTGGCAGTAGTTCAACACTAGGGGGGTGATGAGCCTGTCCACGGCTATGTAGTCCTCATCACCTGGCATCTCCTACAGGTGGGAAATGAGTGTCTGTGACCCGTTTCTTCATCATGTTGACATTATCCCTCCCTCCCTCCTCATGTTGTATGTCATGGATGCTCTCCCTCTTTCTCCCTTCATTTACTTCCCATCACATCCCCCTTCGCTCCCTACACTTATCTTTTCCAATCCCTCCCTCCATGCCCCCTTTCTTTCACTCGTCGTAACCTTCTCTCCTGTTATTTTCTCTCCCTCCATCCCGACCATATCCTTACTCATCTCCTTACTCCCTTTCCCTCCCTCCTCTCACCTTGGACAGTACAATCCGGAGTAGCACCACAGCTTCCTGGTACTTCTTGGCAGCCTCTCTGAAGTGCCCCTGTCGGACCAGCGCATTGCCCTGCAGGTGGAGCGAGGGCACTTCCTTCATCTTCTCATCCTTGTCCATTATCCACGACTCCCGCTTGTACGAGAAGGGGTCTCCCACCTGGGGAGATCAGGGGCGACAGGCAGAACAAATGTAAAAAGTCATCCAGGGTCTGGTTCATTCAGACACACGGCAACAAAATCTTCTGCAACGGAAACTGGACAAGACCTGTTAGTCCCTCCCTGTTTTCTTCTGTTTGGTGCCAACTGAACACAACCCACCTCCACTTGGCTGAGGATTGAATGTGTTGCCTTTAACTCCGCTAGTCCCCCTGGTGGTTAGCGGCTGGTTACATAAACCGTTTCGTTTGGGAATTGAGTGGTTGTGGTAGGATGAGCTGTTGTTTGTTGGAGACAGAGAGAGAGAAGGCTGTGTTTGGAGTCGGCTTGTAATGTAACGGGTGGAAATGATTGTCTGGAGGTTTGTTTGTGGGCGCCGAGATGTGTTTGTTTGGACAGATGTGTGTGAGTGACGTAGGTGTGTTGCTGTTCACACTGGGAGATGTTTTCATAAACTGAGGGGTGTGTACTTCTAATGGAGTAAGTGTATAACCACTGGTGCATGTGGTTCTCCTCTTCCTGCAACTCCTCCCCAGGTCTTTAATGTAAATGTCACTGTCAACTTACCAGGTCAGTGAAGGGTTAATAACTAAAACGATGACGATAGTGTAACAGCTTGTTACCTGAATGAGCTCCATGATGAAGATCAGTGCCTGAGGTGTCCTCATCAGTTCATCCAGCTCAGGCCAGCCAGTAGTGTTGTAGTGGAACATGTTCCCCATGCCACACGTGTGCCTCTGGCCCTCTAGGGGGTCCTTGCCCTGGGCAATCAGCCTCATCCCTTTGGACACGATAGGGTACAAGCCTGTGTGCTGAGATGGGAAAAGACACCACTATGACTCAAATAGAGTCAGAGGGACAAACCAACGTGGCCTCAGAGCAATTTCATATTATTCTGTATGTAAATCCGAGACACTCTAGTATGATATGTTGTTACATTTCATTCTGTATGGTATGTGTTCATTTGTGGATGTCCATCATCCATCTTGTATGATATGTTACGAATTTGCAAAACGGATGATATGTCACGAATTCCAATTTGTTCTAATTATTAGAATCAGGTGTGCTAGATTAGGGTTGGAGCGAAACGTACAGGACGGCAGCTCTCCGGGAACAGGGTTGAGGAGCCCTGCTCTAAGGGTTAGGTTAGGAGTTAGGTTAATGGGTTAAGGTTAGGGGAAGGGTTAGTTAAAAGGGTTAAGGTTAGGGGAAGGGTTAGCTAACATGCTAGGTAGTTGCAAAAACGCTGAAGTTGCCTGTGAGGATTCAAACACACAACCTTTGGGTTGCTAAATGTTCGCGTTATACGCCCACCCCTCCACCCCGACCAACCACCCTTCTTTCGTTTTTGCTTTAGGTAGCCTTCTATCTTACGTAACCATACCAAACGTAACATACAGTATCATACTCATTTGAGTGTCCTGGATTTACGTTTATTATGTTATGTCTAGTCTATGAGAGTAGGCTGCACAAACACACACACACACACACACACACACAAAAACAACAACTCCGTTGTGACACAAATGGAGTCCATTTGAGAAACAAACACGCACAATATCGATGTGACTAAAATAGACTCCGAAGTACTTTTTCACCTCACCCCTGCAGGTTGCTGAACTAGAGGCCCTAAACTAACGAATCACAAGCACCATTTGACTTGCAAATGTTTGCTATTCTTTGCTTTTCCCAGAAGGAGAAATAGAGAAATTGTTGCAGACAAAAAGATTTCTCTGTTTTAGTTTTTAATTGTGTACGTAGGAGGCCACCAGAGGTAGGTTCGTCTGCAGACGTGTGAGGAGAGCAAAGCTTCCTCCGCCACTCCAGTGAACACTAATTACCAGACAATTTGGGGTCCCTGGATCTCCTGACTCTCGCCTCTGTTTTGCATTGGGAGGTGGAGACGTCTGTGTGTGTCTATTTGTGTGTGTGTGTGTGTTTAATTGGTCCCTGGACTCACAACGGCATCGCACCAGAACTCGGACACCTCTCCGATCCTCATGGAGGTCAGCAGCGTCTCCCACACCTCCATCTTGAACATCTTCCCCACAAAGATCTCCATTGGCACCTTGGCTTTGGCTTTACGACTGTCGTCAATCACCGTGCGCTCAAAGTTGTCCAACAGCGTCTGGAAGTGGAACACCAGCTTGGATGGAGAGGAGGGAAGGGACGGATATAGAAAGAGTGGGGATTAACTGCGGTCATATGTTCCAGAGCTTTCCATTGTCAACACACACACACACACACGCACTTGCACCTACACATACATAGTGTCGTATGGTGTGTGTTCGTGTGTGTTGGGGGGTGTCTGGACTCTGGCTGACCCTCTGCTCCACTCTGTGTGTGTTGGGTATGCTATGGCCCTAACCTTCTTTTGCTCTCTTTTAACTGGAGTCATTTGTTTGAGGCTTGCGACAGAATGGGAGCAACACAGAACACAGCTGTTGAATGGGCCAGATATTCATGTCATTGTCCAGGAAAATGTTAGTCATCGTTGGACTCCAGACCTGGGGCCTTATGGCTGGACATGATCAGGTGATGTGTGTGTGTGTGTGTGTGTGTGTGTGTGGTTAGGAGACGTCATCAGCACCACAAAGCCTATGCATGAACACACTGATCCGTGACTGTTCAATCCCCACAGATGCCAATACGCCGTGTAGCAATTGTGTTGACCCAATGTTCGCGGTGTGTTACACCCAGATACAGAATATTTTACTCCCTCGCATGAATTATTCTAATCGAGGTGGGCAGAGAGATACTCTGAAAATGCACATCGCTCTGTAAAGTATTAATTGCTACACAACGCTAATTATACATTGCATCATTTCCTCCACACATGAAACCCTAGGCATATCTAGAGTTCAGCGGTTTCTGAAATGGAAACCTGTTCCCTATATAGGAGACTACTTTTGAACCACAGCCCTACACAGGCCCTGGTCAAAAGGTACTGCCCTATACAAGAAATAGGATGCAATCACAGACGCACACGGTCATGTCCCAGGGTGTTATGTCTTACCTTGGTCCCCGGTGGAAAGTGGGGCATTGGGCCCTTCCCTCCGGCCAGAATCTTCTTCTTGACCCCTGGATAGTTCAGCAGGTACGTCTCCTCCATTTTAGCTACCAAACTTCCTTTTCTCTATAAACTGTGGGTAGGTAAAAAGGTGTGTTTTAAACCCTGGGGCTACACTGCAGGCTCTGGGGAAGAAGCAGCAGTGTGTGTCTTTAGACTCTCTCGCCTGCTCTCCCTAATTAGTCTAGTGAGGAGGGAGTGTGTTGGCGTCCTGAGGCAGCCCGGTGCAGTCCTCCTGCTCTCTGACAGATGGCTAGATTACCAGGGTTTGAAGATGGCCACTTTAATCTGGGCATGCTTATCCCTACCCTGCCCCCCAAAATCCTCAGAATAATCCCCTGTAAGAAGTTGAAGAGGTGGGTGACCAGAGGAACATGTGAGGGAGAGGCAGAGAGAGATCACTGTGGAAGAAAATCTTTCTAGAAGGTAGGAAGGTAATCCTCGAGGACGTGGGAGACCATTGTCTACTCAACAGGGGTTGATGACTAACTACTCTGCCTCTGTAATTGGTATGGTCAGACTCAGTGGTTTCCATTCCTAGGTCAAATGAGGTGAGACAGTGTTGATCTGTCACTAGGAAATGTCAAACACAAACGATTCAATGGTTTAACAAAGAGTTTATTTACAGAGATCTACCAACCTATTAAATAAAATAGGAAGAATACAAAAACAGGAAACTGAATCCTCCAACAAGTCCATGATGTCTGGAGGCAAAAGGGAAAATATATAATGGAATGAAACAGTATGTAAAAGAGGGCTCTTTCAGTGGTGGCAGATGCTTCTTCTCTATTCCCCAGTCGGTCTCACAGCACCCATTTGACACTTGGCTGCCCCCTGGTGGTCACTTGGGTCACTTCTCGATCAGCGAGTCCAGCTGCTCCTGAAGCGAGGCCAGCTGTTGGAGCAGAGATTGGGAGGGTTGATTGATGCCTAATGCCCGGGTGTAATTAGTAGGCTAAGTGGATAATGATTAACACGTCTTCCAACATTATTCCTTTTCCATTCATTTGTCAATACAAACAGCAAAACAAGCTGATGTGAAGACAGAGACACGACTTGAATACAGATCCTTGGACTGGTGTTAAGAGTCCTTGACAATTCCAGTTAAGATTGATTTAGATTGAGTCAAAAGAATTGACTTAGAAATCAAAGAGAACCCTCGCCATTGGATGTGCAAGGATGTTCAGTTGCTAGATGAAGACAATGGCAGTTCAATAAAGTGCTTCTTATAAAACAAAATGTGTTTTGGTGTGCTTGTTCGTCTATTCAATTCAAGCATCTTAATTTGCACTGTAATGTAGCGACACTATACTTTCCCCTTTGCATTCCTTTATAGAAAATTCTGCTTAATACCAAATGAAATGATCAATCATAACCAACAGAAGCATATAAACTGATGTGGTTTTAAAATGGACCTTCCTGTCTTGCTCAGCCAACCTTACCTGCTCCATCTCTCCTCCTGATAAATGACTTCATTGAGCAGAGCCTGATAGCGGTTGTGCTAAATAAGAGCGGAGTTTAGTCCGTCTCGGCATTAGACAGTTCCCTTAGCTTGTTTTGATGTTCGAAGTTGGAGCCTGCCGTTGTGCCGTTGTGCCGTTGCTCGTGGTGAGCGTGTCTTTCACCTGACAGAAAGGCCATTTGGAATGGCAGTCAGATGCCCATGACCTTTTCCTGTGGCTGGGACAGTAATGGTGAAAGATAGAGAATTCAGCCAGGCGAGGCCAGCCGAGCAGAGAGCTGAAAAGTCTTGGTAAAACAAGCCGAGGCTGCCCGTGTCTCACACGTTTAAATCTGCCCCGAAGAGCTGTTGGTGGAACTATGAATTTTTATGTTTTTCCCCCCCCCCGTGAGGAACGCACAAAGGGCTGATGGCAGAAATGTAATATTTATGCCTTCTAAAAAAATTACATCTTCAAGTTGCCCTGCGGTCGGAGTTTGGGAAGTTTGACACGCAGTAGTTTAGAGTTGTTATATTCCACATAAATACTTCTCCCTCCGAGGTTGCGTCAGTGGGTGGGTGTGTGTGTGTGTCTGTATGTATGTATGTGTGTGCGCGTTTGCGTGAAAGAGTACAAGACTTCTTTTTGAAGGCCTATATGAAATCAGTCTGTGGTCATCTCACTCTGCTATATGACTCAAATGTCATGTAAAAGTTGTGTCTATAGCTGACTTTCTGCACCTGGTTTTCCACCTTCATGATGAGGAGGTCCTTCTGTTGTTTCTTGCGGGCGCCCGTCTCCTTCAGCTTGGCCTTCACACCGTCTACCTGCACCTGGTACTCCATCACTACAGGAGGAGGCACAGAATAACCATTTACAGCGTCGGGTTTCCTCAAAACACACAGGTTTCTCAACAGCTGAATGGATCCGAGAGTATTCCTCATCTCCACTCTTAATATCTACACTGAGTGAAAGCAATAAGCTGGACATGTGTCATTTTGATCCTCTTTAAGATGCGTATGAAGCAGGGAAAGGAAACGTTAAAAGGTGACAACTTGTATGGAGATTCAACCCACTGACTCTTCCGCACACAGCAGCACCAAGACACGGCCATTTGCTACACGCCAACTGAAATTGAATAAACCAACAAGGGCCTCTGACTTGCACAAATCAGAACGCACAAAGGACATGCTTCCTTCTTCCATCAAAACACGTGGCAATCAGGTAGTTTGCCTCCAGGAATCAGCAGTATTAAACAATAACGAAGTATACTCCCCCGGCCCGTTTCGGTGAAAAGCTGAGTGATGGGGCTGGAGAAATGTAACCACGCTCGAATTCATGGAGCTATGGATGCAAGGACTGACCATCCATGTTATCAAAATGAACATGTTTAGGGGCTACATAGTGTTTGTTTACATTTACTTTGTTTACAAACATTGGAGTAAACCAAGCTTATGTTTTGGGTTCCAGTGGGGTATGACATTGGAACTAAGCTTGTTTATCAGTGATATTCTTCAAGAATCAATGGGTGAATCAATACAGTGCCTTCAGAAAGTATTCAGACCCCTTACATTTTTTTTACATTTTCTTATGTTACAGCCTTATACTAAAATCGATTAAATCGTCGTCGTTGCCCCCCCTCAATCTACTCACAATAACCCATAATGACAAAGCTAAAACATATGTTGTTGGAAATTGTTTTTAAGTTATAAAAAAATGTAAGTATCATTTAAATAAGTATTCAGACCCTTTACTCAGTACTTTGTTGAAGCACTTTTGGCAGCAATTACAGCCTCGACTTCTTGGGTATGATGCTACAAGCTTGGCACACCTGTATTTGGGGGGTTTCTCCCATTCTTCTCTGCAGATACTCTCAAGCTCTGTCAGGTTGGATGGGGAGCGTTGCTGCACAGCTATTTTCAGAGTCTCTCCAGAGATGTTCGATCGGGTTCAAGTCCAGGCTCTAGCTGAGCCACTCAAGGACATTCAGAGACTTGTCCCGAAGCCACTCCTGCATTGTCTTGGCTGTGTGCTTAGGGTCGTTGTCCTGTTGGAAGGTGAACCTTCGGCCCAGTCTGAGGTCCTGAGCAGGTTCTCTGTACTTTGCTCCGTTCATCTTTGCCTCGATCCTGACTAGTCTCCCAGTCCCTGCCGCCGAAAAACATCCCCACAGCCTTATGCTGCCACCACCATACTTCACGAAGGGATGGTGCCAGCTTTCCTCCAGATGTGGAGCCTGGCATTCAGGCCAAAGAGTTCAATCTTGGTTTCATCAGACCAGAGAATCTTGTTTATCGTGGTCTAAGAGTCTTTAGGTCGCTTTTGGCAAACTCCAAGCGTGCCGTCATGTGCCTTTTACTGAGGAATGGCTTCCGTCTGGCCACTCTACCATAAAGGCCTGATTGGCGGAGTGCTGCAGAGATGGTTGTCCTTCTGGAAGGTTCTCCCATCTCCACACAGGAACTCTAGAGCTCTGTCAGTCAGAGTGACCATTGGGTTCTTGGTCACCTCCCTGACCAAGGCCTTTCTCCCCGATTCCTCAGTTTAATACATTTGAAAAAAAAATCTAAAAACCTGTTTTCACTTTGTCATTATGGGGTATTGTGTGTAGATTGCTGAGGATTTATTTTTAATAAGGCTGTAACGTAACAAATTGTGGAAAAAGTCAAGGGGTCTGAATACTTTACGAAGGCGCTGTATATCCAGCAATAGGCCAATTTAAAGTGAATCCAACACCAGGCCCAGGCTGAGGTTAATGTTAGCTGTCTGTTCTCTGGCCCACATTGGCTCTCATTAGTAGGGAGATGGCCTGAAAACACATTACGTGGAATCCGTTGAATTCAATCAAAGAATATTGATTTAAAAAAAAAACGTGCTACAGATATCATGGGCTCCTCATTAAAGACACCAGTTTCACAGGCATGTGTGTGGACAGCCACAGCCAGACTTTGACCCATTAAAAGAGGCAGGCCCCACAACAGATTAACGGAAAGCTGCGGGACTAGGGTGCAGCATTAGCTGTGTGACGGACAGCTCCATGTGAGCCAGTGAAGGTGCACCGAGCTGTCAGAGAGACAGAGAGCTAGCCCAGCTGTGACTGAACCAGGCTGCAGGAGGAGAGAGAGAGCGAGAGCGAGAGAGAGAGAGAGAGAGCACCTGTCAGTCTTCTGAGTGGGGAGATAACTGGAGATGAAGGGATGGAGACGTCTGTCTGACCTAGAAAACTCAGTCTTACTCTAACTTAAGCTCATTTGTGTAGGGTATTGCCGTCCTCCATTTTGACAAGGGGTACATATAGAGTGGTTAATGTGATTTGATGTCCGATCTTTTTGTCTGTCCTCGGGCGGTGCTTCTGTTCTGAAATTACGCCCACATATCAGCCCCCCCACCCCCGCTCATCCTCTTCTCACATTGGCTGCTATTCCAATAACGTAGACAGATAATTCTGATAGGTGCCGCGTTGATACCAATTACAAGACAATCACTCTCCTGTTAGAATAGATATGAAAATGTTATTGCCAAGGAACATTTTGTTGCCAAAATGGAGACAGGATGCCAACGTCTGAATATGTACGGCTGCAATCCCCTCTCTCTCTCTCTCTCTCTCCCCCCCTTCCATCTGTTTAAATTATAATTTTTTCCTGTTTTCAGTGTTCTTACCACTCTCCACCAACAAAACAGTCTTCCCAGTAGGACAGTTATGGACCCACTAGGGCCTACTGTACTGTGCTGGGAGTGGGACAGTGTAAGGCTATGTGACATACCGTTTGTTCCAACTTCTGTTTGGGTGTTGTTGGGGGGGGAAATGGTTATGTTACAGTCTAATTCTTTATAAATGTTGAAGTACTATACTTACTGTACGTACTGGAGTGGAAAAACACTTGTTTAACTTAGTTGCGTAGGCCTTGAGAACTGATTAGAACCTGGTCTTGTTTGACAATGGTTTAAAGAAGTGGAGCCAAGTCCCGCTCTCTCGTCTAACCTTGCCTCCCGTCAGGAGAGGCAAGCAGCTCCTCGTGTAGAGGTATATAATGACTGTGAATCCGTAACCTTTGAGTTCCTCTCCGGTTTATCCTGTGTGATCTCCCTTGCAATTGCTTGAATAAACTCTTATTAACTGGATAATGAGCTCTGCCTGATCCTTGGAACGAGTTTTCCTCAACAGTGGGGTGGCTCTCAGGTGGTGGGAGAGTGGAACGTGTTAAGGCTCTCATTTCAAACATCAGCCACATATTGAATACATGTATTACGTTAACTGTGAGCCACTCTGTATGGAACCAAAGCATCTGCTAGATGACAATATCAAAGTATTATGCGAGAGGAGCTTCTTTTGCCCACTTCCATGGTGCTTACCAGAGGAGCCATGCCCCATCTGATGAGTCCAGGTTGACCAGACGGCCTTTGCTGTCTGCCTCCTTGGTCTCATCCTCGGCTATCACCACCCAGCCTGAACACCAGGTCAGGGAAACATTGTACACCAAACACTACCTCGCTGCTTTCATTAAGTTATGTCATGTTCCAACTATTACAAACATACTGGCTTCGCTATGGGCCAACAATGATATATTAAAAGTTCCAGAGTCCACTTAAATCAACACTCAGGGAGCCGTTGATGCTGTACCCCAGGGGTAGGTAACCCTGGTCCTGGAGTGCTGCAGGCACTTCATGTCTTTGATTTAACCGACCTTGAAGACCAGGTGTCTTCAATTTAGTTGACCACTGAACTGATCAATTAGCTCAGTTGGTCAGGTGTGGTGCCTAGTTGGAACAAAATCCTGCAGCACACCAGGAACAGGGTTGCCTACCCCCTCGGTACCCTGTTCTGTGCTATTATTCTTTCCTGCTGCTTTATTGTTTCATTACAGTGCTAACACGAGAAGGTGTTGGTGCAGGGGACATTAAGACATTAGCAGGAGTCAGTTCAGGTGAGGCCCAGCAGAGCAGAGACTAGGCTCTCGCTGGTCTCTCAACGGCCACAGGCTGTCGTGTTTCATTAACGGCGTATGCCTTAGGCAGGTGTCTAACTCATTCTGCGGAGGGCCGAGCGTCTGTGGGTTTTTGCTCCACCCTTGTACTTGATTGATGAATTAAGGGCACTAAATCAGTAAAGAACTCCCCTCACCTGGGTGTCTTAGGTCTTAACCGAAAGGAAAAACCAAAAGCCCGCAGACACTACACCATCCATCCATGGAATGAGTTTGACACCCCTGATCCAAGGGATACTGATACTTAGGGACGGGTTGATACAGCATTAGAGAGTGGGTGTGGGATGTGAGGGTGAGCGAGTGTGTGTATATATATATATATATGTGTGTGTTTGCCCCAGTGCGTGAGATAAAAGGACACGGACACTAACGGTCTCTGCGTCAGTGCTTAGCAATCTCTTTACTTTCTCCACGTCGGGAGACTCGGTGTACTGCAGAGGAAATCAGATTACATTTACTTCTGGCCTCCAGACTACTGCACACCGCCTCGGCACACAACACTACTGCACGCACACACACACACACACACACACACACACACACACACACACACACACACACACACACTGCCCTCAGAGCGAACATCTGGCCATATGCCAGCAAACACATTTTGAATAAAACAGGGAGCCAAATCGATATGGCCCTGCACCTTAAAGATGATTTATTCAAAAGACAAAGTAGGAATCCTTTCTCTCATTCGCTCTCAGTCACTTGGATCAAAGCGTAGTTAGATTGCTTTTATACATATCTTTGGGGCAAATGAAGATAGGCCTTTATTTACACTGAAGAAAAATATAAACTCAACATGTAGAGTGTTGGTCCCATGTTTCATGAGCTGAAGTAAAAGATCCCAGAAATGTTCCATATGCACAAAAAGCCTATTTCTCTCAAATTTTGTACACAAATCTTAACATCCCTGTTAGCGAGAATTTCTCCTTGGCAAAGATAATCCATCCATCTGACAAGTATGGCATATCAAGAAGCTGATTAATGTGATCATTACACAGGTGTACCTTGTGCTGGGGGCAAAAGAAGGCCAATAAAATGTGCAGTTTTGTCACAACACAATGCCAGATGTCTCAAGTTGAGGGAACGTGCAATTGGCATGCTGACTGTAGGAATGTCCATCAGACCTGTTGCCAGAGAATTTAATGTTAATTTCTCTACCATAAGCCACCTCCAAGAGTATTTGGCAGTACGTCCAACCGGCCTCACAACCGCAGACCACGTGTATGGCGTCATGTGGGAAAGTGGGTTGCTGATGCCAACGTTGTGAACAGAATGCCCCATGGTGGCGGTGGGGTTATGGTATGGGCAGGCATAAGCTATGGATAATAAATACAATTGCATTTTATCGATGGCAATTTGAATGCACAGAGATACTGTATCGAGATCCTGAGGCCCATTGTTGTGCCATTCATCTGCTGCCATCACCTCACGGTTCAGCATGATAATGCACAGCCCCATGTCGTAAGGATCTGTACACAATTCCTAGACGCTGAAAATGTCCCAGTTCTTCCATGGTCTTCATACTCAGACATGTCACCAATTGAACATGTTTGGGATGATCTGGATTGACAGCGTGTTCCAGTTCCCACCAATATCCATCAACTTCGCCATTGAAGAAGGGTGGGCAACATTCCACTGACAGCCTGATCAACACTACGCGAAGGAGACGTGTCGTGCTGCATGAGGCAAAAGGTGGTCAAACCAGATACTGACCGGTTTTCCGATCCACGCCCCTACTTTTTTTTTTTTTAAGGTATCTGCTTCCAACAGATGCATATCTGTATTCCCAGTCATGTGAAATCCATTTATTTAATTTGACTGATTTCCTTATATGAACTGTAACTCAGTAAAATCTTTGAAATTGTTGCATGTTGTGTTTATATTTTTGTTCAGTATATATGTAAATCGTAGTTTACTTCCACTGCTGTTGCTACTTTTATGTTGTTTGAATAAAGGGCCTGGGACAAGATCCCGGCATCATCTTAAGAAAATATTCACGAGAAGAAGGGAGAGAGCGCTTAAGGGGAAACGAATGTCAGTAGCTCTCTCTTTTTTTTTAAAGTTAACAGCTCAATCAAAAAGCAAACTTCTAGACCTGCTGAGGCTTGAAGTTAAGTCTCGGCAGCCGGGCTACAAAGTGCTAAACTCAGCAGATTTCAATACAGAGGGGATATAGTTCTACTTACTGCCATGGTTCCACACAAAGTCCTTGACCTTGTCTTTGACCGTCTTCTTCTTGGGGTCTACAGTACCAGTGGGCTCCTCCAGGGGAGGGTAGAGGTCTCCATCCAAAGTGCACACCAGCATCTGCCGCACACAGAACAAGGTCAATGAATATCAGTTCATCATAAACCAAAGAAAAATCTACCTTTTAGAATGCTTGAAAAGTCTACAAAAAAAACCCGATAATATGCGAGGTCATTATCAATACAGAATAGAACGGTCTGAGTCATAGAGCAGACACTGCAGCTGTTGACAACTGGTCTATACACAATCCTACTCACTTCTATGAGCGCATCCTTCCTGTCTTCTAGAAGGACTGTTTTCACAAACTCTAGGATGCAGGACAGATCCACCAGTAGGGGATGGGTCCATTCTCACGATGCCATGGCAACCATCACCTGGAGAGGGAGAAGCATGTCATTTCACGCTTATGTCACAGTTGTTAGGGTTTAACCAACTATTTGTTAGCATAACCTATATAAAATAACAGAGCAGCTATGCTATAATAATAAGTATATAAACTATAGATCATTGAATACTGCTATATGTTAGAGGAAGTGGCTCATGTGATGGTGGGTCATGTGGACAGAATGCTGATGCTTTAAAACAGGGTTTTGCAAGAGCTTTTTGCTGAACAACAGCAAGAACAGAATATGGGTGAAAGGTATATGCAGGGGTGTAAGGGTTTTAGAGAACTGTGCATTGTGCAGTCACAAGATGAGACATCCGCCAGAGACAATAGCTACGCCAGGAAACAGGAGTGCTCTAGAGGTTGGGACCAACCTGCACGCCAACGATAGGCTGGAATAAGTCTAAACCATATTCTAGCCTCTACTATGACAGGCCCTCAAGGAGAGGGAACTAAGTCTGTCCAGTATTTAAGGAAGAACTTGTGATGTCATATCAGTTCTCTGTTTTGCCCTGCGTGGTGTTACAGTGAGCCCGTATATACGAAACAACATATTTACCATTCAAGTGTTTGCATTAATTAAAGTACAAAGAAATCAGAAGTTACTATGTGCTGACTATTTTGTTCTGATACCAGATTCGAATTGACGCGACCCAACACAGTCTATGCCTATTGATATTATACTATAGATGCATATGCTATATGTCCTACATGCCTGGTAAGGAATGGACATTCTCTGATGTGATGCTGGGAGATTTAATTGAATAACCTCATATGGACCAAAATGTTCAAATAGGCTTTAGGGTTAAACAAGGTTCTTCCTAGTTTAGTTTGAAATGGCTTAATCAGCATGATTAATGAGGCCACTTTACAGTATCCTTGATTTGAATTATGCAAATTACAAAGCCTAACTTTCTACATTAAAGTGTGGTAATGGTGTGAGTGAACAGTTAGGACAACAAGGCACACTTGAACTAGCAACACATGAATTGAATGAGTTGAATAGAGCTTGACCTACCGTGCAGTTCTATGGCGAATCTGTCTTTGAGGTTCATGCTGCTAGATTGGGTAATCCGCTTTATCGTTGAGGCATATTCTTTTGACAGAGATAATGCAAATTAGAAAGACATCCATTACCGACAAAAACTAGATCCCGCCTAGCTCTCAAACTCTGGCCGGCATTATGCCTTTACAGTTCTCAGCCATTAGCTTCACCCATGACTGCCTCATGTCAACTACAATCCCGACGCTGCGTTTTGACATTTAGAAACTATAATAATCATCACTTGCGCTGTGATTTCGAAACATATGGGCCTTATCTTTCTTCAGCGATAAAGAATCCTTCAAATAAAATAAAAAAGATACACTACACGACCAAAAGTATGTGGACACCTGCTCGTCTAACATCTCATTCGGAAATCATAAGCATTAATATGGAGTTAGTCCCCCTTTGCTGCTATAACAGCCTCCACTCATATGGGAAGGCTTTCCACCATATGTTGGAACATTGCTGCGGGGACTTGCTTCCATTCAGCCACAGTAGCATTAGTGAGGTTGGGCGATTAGGCTTGGCTTGCAGTCAGCTCCAATTCATCGCAAAGGTGTTCCATGGGGTTGAAGTCAGGTTTCTGTGCAGGCCAGTCATGTTCTTCCACACCAATCTCTACAAGGCATTTCTGTATTGACTTCGATTTGTGCACAGGGACATTGTCATGCTGAAACAGGAAAGGGCCTTCCCCAAACTGTTCCCACAAAGTTGGAAGCGCATAATCATCTAGAATGTCATTGTATGCTGTAGCCAGCGCAAAGATTTTCCTTCACTGGAACTAAGGGGCATGGAAAACAGCCCCAGACCATTATTCCTCCACCAAACTTTACAGTTGGTACTATGCATTGGGGCAGGAAGCGTTCTCCCGGCATCCTCCAAACCCAGATTAGTCCATTGGACAGCCAGATGGTGAAGCATGATTCATCACTCCAGAGAAAGCGTTTCCATTGATCCAGTCCAATGGCTGCAAGCTTTACACCACTCCAGCCGACGCTTTGCGTTGCACATGGTGATCTTAGGCTTGTGTGCGGCTGCTCGTCCATTTCATGAAGCTCCCGACGAACAGTTATTGTGCTGATGTTGCTTCCAGAGGCAGTTTTGAACTTGGTAGTGAATGTTGAAACCAAGGACAGATGACACGCTTCAGCACTCGGCAGTCTCGTTTAGTGAGCTTGTGTGGCCTACCACTTCGTGGCTGAGCCGTTGTTGCTCCTAGATGTTTCCACTTCACAATAACAGCACTTACAGTTGACCAGGACAGTTTTAGCAGTGCAGAAATTTGATCAACTGGCTTGTTGGAAAGGTGGCATGCTATGACGGTACTAGAGGAGGTTGGTGGCACCTTAATTGAGGAGGACGGGCTTGTGGTAATGACTGGAATGGTAACAAATACATCAAACAAGGTTTCCAGGTGTTTGATGCCATTCTATTTGCGCCATTCCGGCCATTATTATGAGCCGTTCTCCCCTCAGCAGCCTCCTGTGGACAGTGCCACGTTGAACGTCACTGAGCTTTTCAGTAAGGCCATTCTACTGCCAATGTTAGGCTATGGAGATTGCCTGACTGTGTGCTCAATTTTATACACCTGTCAGCAACAGGTGTGGCTAAAATAGTAAAATCCACTAATTTGAAGGGGTGTCCACATACTTCTGTATATATAGTGTACACTTATTGTAGCAGTTTTGCATAGATCATACAGGTATGGGTGCCTTCATCTGACAAAACTACACTTCCCGAGTGACGCTTACGCTGTTTGGAGCATGCTATACAGCTAATTATCACAGGTGGTCACCTCTTGTCCACAGTCTGTTTTCCATAAACAGGAGCTGTAACATGGAGATATGGCCCTGTGGGAACACTAACTCTTTCAAGGTGTGTATTAATTTAACCTTTCGTTTTTTTTCATGATTTCTCGCTGATATGAAAGCTATGGTCCGTACCGCAGGCGATGCATGTTAATGTTCAGACTGAGCATCAGGGATCTTAACAAAACTCCCCTCCCACAGAGACGCCTTCATGATCAAGGGCTAGATCCCTTCTAGCCATGACCCAGGCTAGGAAAAGAGTTCGATTAAATGCTTTCCTAACCTCTTATGAAAAGTCATTCCTGTCCTCGAGTACTCCCAACTGCACACATTTTCGTTGTAGCCTAGGTCAAACGTGCCTGATTCAACTCATTGAGGGCCTGATGATTAGGTGATGAATTGAATCAGGTGTGCTTGTTCAAAACTACAATAAAAATGTGTACTGTTGGGGGTACTTGAGGACCAAAGTTGGGGATCACTGCTGTACTCCATCCTTATTGTGGGCAGCCGCAGGACAAATTCACTCTCCAGCTCATGTGGTGCGTCATCGTGGTTTTTTTTTTCGAACTGACCTTCCCCACTGCAAATCAGTGCATAATAACAGATTAATATTCATCTTCAATGGTAGCTATCTATACTGAACAAAAATATAAACGCAACATATAAATTGTCAGTTTCATGGGCTGAAATAAAATCTCCCAGAAATGTTTCATACGCACAAAGCTTATTGCGCTCAAATTTTGTGCACAAATTTGTTTGCATCCCAGTTAGTGAGTTTTTCTCCTTTGCCTAGATATTCCATCCACCTAACAGGTGTGGTGTCTCGAGAACACAGATGCACCTTATGCTGGGGACCAGAAAAGGCCACTAATGTGCCGTTTTGTCCAACAACACAAAGCCACAGATGTGTCTGTTATAAAGCTCCTTTGTGGGGAGAAACTCATACTGTTTGGCTGGGCCTGGCTCCCAAGTGGGTGGGTCTAAGCCCTCCCAGGCCCACCTATGGCTGTGCCCCTGCCCAGTTGTGAAATCCATAGATTAGGAATAAATTAATTTATTTCAATTGACTGATGTTCTTATATGAACTGTAACTAAGTAAAATCTTTGAAGTTAATATATAATATAATGAATATATTTTTCAGTGTAGTTAGCTGGCTAGCTACTGTAGCTGTCTGACAATTTCTAGTAACTTTAACTGATTTCAGTTACCTTCACCGAAGACGAACTTCTAATATTTCATGTTAACAAAACGTGCATTTTATTTTGGAGGTAAATTTTTTGTATTTTTGTTCTGCATGGTGACTACTTTGAAATGAAAAATAAAGAGCCTTATCGATGCACACATAGACTGATGCACACAGCAAACCGGAAAAGTCTTCTTTAATTAGGCCTTACCTAAAATTCTAAGGGCACATTCCGCCACCTACTGGCCGGAATGGGAGCAGGACGGTTTCGCATCCCAAACCGACCCCTAGGACCTTTCTTACGTACTTTAGTGAATCAGAAATATATAGGTGATAGAATCCTCACGAAATCATATGATAAAAGCAATAACCAGCACCTAACTTGTGGACACGTGTAGACTCTAAAATGTAATGTATTTATTTTTTGCAAAGGAAGGAAAAGATAGGTGCAGTTTATTGTGCTGGAACGAAGTTTCATGGTGCGTTCAAGACAACTTGGAAACTCTGAAACCTCCGAGTTAGAATTTGCGTAGAGCTTCCTATTGGTTGATTCTGATACTTTCCAAGTGGGAAAGTCTGAGCTGAATGCCGCGTTCACGCCATGTCGGAAACTCGGGACATACGAATTAAAATTAACGTAAATTATTTGCGTAGATCTTCCTATTGGTAGATCTTCCGATTGGTTGATTCTGACACAAGTGGGAAACTCGGGTGTCATAAACTCAGCAAAAAAAGAAATGTCCTCTCACTGTCAACTGTGTTTATTTTCAACAAACTTAACATGTGTAAATATTTGTATGAACATAACATTCAACAACTGAGACATAAACTGAACAAGTTCCACAGACATGTGACTAACAGAAATTGAATAATGTGTCCCTGAACAAAGGGGGGGTCAAAAGTAACCGTCAGTATCTGGTGTGGCCACCAGCTGCATTAAGTACTGCAGTGCATCTCCTCCTCATGGACTGCACCAAAATGACCAGTTCTTGCTGTGAGATGATACCCCACTCTTCCACCAAGGCACCTGCAAGTTCCCGGACATTTCTGGGGGGAATGGCCCTAGCCCTCACCCTCTGATCCAACAGGTCCCAGACGTGCTCAATGGGATTGAGATCCGGGCTCTTCGCTGGCCATGGCAGAACACTGACATTCCTGTCTTGTAGGAAATCATGCACAGAACAAGCAGTATGGCTGGTGGCATTGTCATGCTGGAGGGTCATGTGAGGATGAGCCTGCAGGAAGGATACCACATGAGGGAGGAGGATGTCTTCCCTGTAACGCACAGCATTGAGATTGCCTGCAATGACAACAAGCTCAGTCCCGATGATGCTATGACACACCGCCCCAGACCATGACAGACCCTCCACCTCCAAATCGATCCCGCTCCAGAGTACAGGCCTCGGTGTAAAGCTCATTCCTTCAACAATAAACGCGAATCCGACCATCACCTCTGGTGAGACAAAACCGCGACACGTCAGTGAAGAGCACTTTTCGCCAGTCCTGTCTGGTCCAGCGACAGTGGGATTGTACCCATAGGTGACGTTGTTGCCGGTGATGTCTGGTGAGGACCTGCCTTACAACAGGCCTACAAGCCCTCAGTCCAGCCTCTCTCAGCCTATTGTGGACTGTCTGAGCACTGATGGAGGGATTGTGCGTTCCTGGTGTAACTCGGGCAGTTGTTGCCATTCTGCAGGTGTGATGTTCGGATGTACCGATCCTGTGCAGGTGTTGTTACACGTGGTCTGCCACTGTGAGGCCGATCAGCTGTCCGTCCTGTCTCCCTGTAGCGCTGTCTTAGGCGTCTCACAGTACGGACATTGCAATTTATTGCCCTGGCCACATCTGCAGTCCTCATGCCTCCTTGCAGCATGCCTAAGGCACGTTCACGCAGATGAGCAGGGACCCTGGGCATCTTTCTTTTGGTGTTTTTCAGAGTCCGTAGAAAGGCCTCTTTAGTGTCCTAAGTTTTCATAACTGTGACCTTAATTGCCTACTGTCTGTAAGTTGTTAGTGTCTTAACCGTTCCACAGGTGCATGTTCATTAATTGTTTATGGTTCTTTTAACAAGCATGGGAAAGTGTTTAAACCCTTTACAATGAAGATCTGTTAAGTTATTTGGATTTTTACGAATTATCTTTGAAAGACAGGGTCCTGAAAAAGGAACGTTTCTTTTTTTTATGAGTTTATTTCTATAACGAGTAAGCAAGTCAAAATCGCCGAGTTTCCGTCAGGACCTTAACACGGCACACCTTTCTACAGGGAGTTTCCAAGTCGGAAATGTCCGAGTTAAGAGTTGTCTTTTGCCGTGTTTACGTTCGATTTGGTTTTAGTCGTTTTGAAGCATATAGAGTTCGTTCCTAAATCTATATATAGTTTGGCACAATAGTCGTTAATACGGTAACACATTTTTTTTATCATACCAATATCCAAAAGGACTTTTACTTTGAAATAAAAATAATCACTTTTTCTTCCGGAATCATCCATCTACTGTTGCTGTCTCCGCTTAGTTAGCTTGCATGAAATATCTTTCTAGAAACCTCGAATAACGACGACGTACTTTCTTGAAGATTGAATCGTCAAAATGGGTTACAATAAATTCCGAGTCAACGCTACTCGGAAGATGTCGAAGACGTTAGCTCTGACTGTTCTAGCCTGTTTGTCGTTCTGCATCTGTGTTTGCAGGGCAGAGGATAGTGCCATGGAGAACATGGTAACAGAGAGGAAGGTTGAGGATAACCACAGACAAGACAGTGCCGACCTGCTGATTTTCATCATGCTCCTAACCCTCACGATTTTAACCATATGGTTATTCAAGCACCGTCGTTTCAGGTTTTTGCATGAAACGGGACTGGCTATGATCTATGGTGAGTATGGGTGGAGAGGCCTCCATGTCAGGAGACTGCATGATGTCGTCATTACTTATCGTCTTACTTCGTTGCGATGCGACCAAGATACTTCTGTGATCATGCTGGACTTTCGATAGTCTCTGACGAGTCCAGCGCAATGTCAAAAGTCTCTTGGTTGCATAGAAGCTACGTCGTACTGTTTATGTAGCTACAGGTCACGCGTTGTATGTTTATTGACATTTGCTGGAAATCTGGTAACATTGTTGTCATTCGAATAGGGATGCTGTCGGGACAACACAAGTCTCCGGCAATAATGAGGCCTACAATGGCCATATCTCTAAATTAGATCTCTGTTGTTGGTGTTTGGAATAATATTTATGCCTTATCAGTTATGCTACTGTGTGCTAGTACTAAACCCATACCGTTCAATGTCACACACCCAGCAAGGTCCAACTTAATTAGCAGTATTTTTTCTTTAAGTATTTTTCTTTAGTTGCTCTGAACACTTCATGCACTTCCTGAAGTCCCACAGGTCACCTTGCATTCTTCAATGGAATGTTAGCTGGTTATTTATTTACATTGCACATGGTGGTGTTCCAGCATGAAGGGCAGAGAGGACAACTGATAGATGCAATTCGGTATTTGCTAACCCAAGTTCATTCACTCTGTTCCCTCGCTCTCCCTCCAGGCGTGCTGGTTGGGGTGGTCCTGCGCTATGGTATCCACGTGCCCCGTGACATTAGTAACGTCACCCTCAGTTGCCATGTCAATGCCAGCCCGCCCACGCTGCTCGTCAACGTCAGCGGCAAGTTCTACGAGTACACGCTGAAGGGCGAGATCAGCGCCTCTGAGATCAGTGATGTACAAGACAACGAGATGCTTCGCAAGGTAGAGTCCCAAACACGTGGCCATTTATTAATTCTGAAACATGAAATGATGGCTTGACTGAGCAGAAAAGTGGCTGCTTCCACATAAGTCGTGGTTATTGTCTAAACGTGTTTTTTTTTTTTCTTCAAATGTAAACCGCTGTTTGGGAGGCTTTGTACAACTCAGACAAATTGGTTGCCTATCTTTACATATTTCCTTTCTATCGTTCCCTAGGCATTTTCCACACGTACTCACTGTCTAATACACATGCACACTGTGTCTATCTCGGTGCATAACATAGGTCATCAGTCTTGTCCCGAGGTTGCCTACAGAGCACTGTTATTCAATGCAACTACTTTTGTGAAAATGGAAACGAATAATATAAACCTTCGGATTTTTCAGAGGGTGCTGCAGGACCCTCAGCATCCATACTTCCTGTGGCTATGCGACAGTGGTTCTCAACCTTTTTTGGTTACTGTACCACCAATTAATTTTTTTTTGCGCTGCCCAGAGTACTCCCTTATGTGGCTTTTACCAGTAGGCCTATGGTCTCATGAGTTTTCTTAAGGTAACAACAATGATGGAAAATGAAAATGGACCCTAGTTAGTTATTGTTACATGCATTTATAATTGGGTTATAACAACAACAAAAATCACATTTTATTGTAGTCAGTGGGACACTGTACTGTACAGTGATGTAATATAACCCTTCTGAGTTTTTCTTCTTTTCTCAGGTGACCTTTGACCCTGAGGTGTTCTTCAACATCCTCCTGCCCCCTATCATCTTCCATGCCGGCTACAGTCTGAAGAGGGTAAGGCATGTGGTTGGATAGTTTAAAAGTTGAATCAATAATTAAATATCACAGTGCTGATTTGTTTCGTCGGTAATATTTAGGCCTAATACTTCACATAACTCTATCTCTCAGAGACACTTCTTCAGGAACATGGGGTCCATCCTGGCCTACGCCTTTCTGGGAACAGTCATATCATGTTTCATCATTGGGTGAGTTCATAGCAGCTGGACTTTTATTGTCATGAGTCTTGCCATGGAGGCCGAACTGAGCGATTTCCGCTAGGTGGGCCAGCTGCAAAGTCAAAATTCATTAAAATAAAAATGTGCATTTTGATCTTAATTAAGGTTAGGCATTAGGGTTAGCAGTAGGGTTAAGGTTAGAGTTAGGTTTAGGTTTAAAATCTGATATTATGACTTTGTGGCTGTGCCAGCTACTGACCACTCTGCGGAGCTGCCTCCAGGGCAAGATTCATGACAACAAATGCCAACCTGCAAGTTTACACCCAGCTATACTGTATTATATATGCGTTACATCTTTGTGTGTTCATACACCTTTAGTCCTTTGTGTGACCTGTCAGAGAAATGCTGAACTGAGGTAATATGATCTCTACCTCTGTGCAGGTTGCTGATGTACGGCTGTGTCACGCTGATGAAGCAGGTGGGACAGCTTAACGGGGACTTTTTCTTCACAGACTGTCTGTTGTTTGGAGCCATTGTCTCTGCAACTGACCCAGGTACAGACCCTGTTCATATCAGTCACCTCTTTAGGACACTCAATGGACCACGCAGTAATGGTTCAACCGCTTGCTTCAGCAGTAATATGCCTAGTCATATATTGTTATCCAAAGGGGTTTTTCCTGATTCACAAGCTGCAAAAACCTATTTGAGGCTACGGTGTCTCAAAATGAACAAACAGTACTATTGCTGCTTTTTTTTCTAGTTTTTCAAGCAAAGGTCTGTTAAGGGAGTATGCAGCCGAACTGAAGCATGTTGGAAGCCTTTACTTTACTGTGTCTCCTGTCCTGCAGTGACAGTGCTGGCCATCTTCAACGAGCTGCAGGTGGACGTGGATCTGTACGCTCTGCTGTTCGGAGAGAGCGTTCTCAACGACGCCGTGGCCGTGGTGCTGTCCTCGTGAGTCCTCCGTCTTAACCTGACACACCTGTCTACCGCCTGTCTGTCTCCTCGACACACTCACGTTGTGAAATTCGGTATTTGTCTTTGTGATCCATTGTTGTGAAGCTTTGGCTGACAAACCTCATCTTTCGAACAGCTGTGCTTTGGAACTGTTTTAGATATTTTGGGCTGGATAAGGGGCAAGGTTTGTCCTAGTCTCTCTCACACACACACACGCACACACAAGCACATGGACATGCACACACAAACACCCCACACACCCTCAACCAAATGTTCTTCGGTATTGATTATCCAGTGTGTGACCTGGTTGTACTAAACCAATAACTGTTATTAATGTTGTGGATTGTGTGAGATTGACCCTTTGGTAACCCTAACCAGTACCTTCCCTCTGCCCGGGAACTCTGATTATTTTCAGAATTCTAATGTATTATGGTCGGCTCAGCGCGGGGGTGCAGCACGCCCCTGGAGCCAATCAATCAGCCAATCAGTGGGTAGAGGGCGTGGCGGCGACGCGAGACACTCCCCTCAACGGGTGTGCTTGCTCAGAGTGCTTTTGCGGTGGCTTCTTTTTGCATCGTCAGAACATGCACGGCAAATGACCAGCCGTTACACCCCAGATAGTAGCTAGGCAGCACAAGTACATCCCTTAAACGGATAGTTCACGCCGACATCAAAAGTGTGTCAGATGTTTGCGTAACTTAAAAGCTATATAGTGCTGAGCCTATATTTCATGGCATCTGTTTTGTGGATCTTGAGGTATGCATTAGGTCAACTCTTGAGTCCTCAATTCAAAATGGAAGCCAGTTCTCGTGGTGTAGAATCCTGGTGATTTGCTGTTTGGGTGACAGGTGTTTATTACGTCCCCAATTTGCATGGTCCTGCTGCTCGGCTCTAACCCCTTTGCCCTTCCTCTCTCTGTCTTCTCAGTCAAACCGCTTTCTCACTCACTGCTTTTCTCTCAGCCATGTACTTATGCCCTCGTAATGATGTTATGTAAGAGAATTGTTAAATTTTTTAAGGGAATAGTGATAACCCTCTTATTTGATAAGTTTAACACAGATTTATTTTGCTGCCGCATGAGCCGGAATTGTATAAAGAGGTTGGATTTATTGGAATTTGGATTTAACCATGTTATCCAGAATCACTCATTCCAAGCTTCAGCTAATCTTTCACGAGTGGTTCCCCATATCTGAGTTGAAAAACCCATGCCCAATAGTCCCTCTGGTCTGACTTGAATGGAAAGCTGTTGGAAGTATTTCTGCTACAGTCAGTACTGAGAGATACCTTAAGACTGGGTAGCTAGTAGTCCCATAGAACCCTCCAGTGTAGAACGTTGCTGCTAAGAGGATGGTATCACTTCATACACAGGACCGTACTTACTAGCGGACGTCTATACACAAATATGTGCACCAGTGGAGGCTGGTAGGGGGAGCTATAGGAGGACGGGCTCCTTGTAACGGCTGGAATGGAATCAATGGAACGGTATCAGACATGGAAAGCATATTCCGTTCCATGTCTTCCAGTCCAGCCGTTACAATGAGCCCATCCTCCTATAGCTCCTCCCACCAGCCTCCACTGATGCGCACATACTGTAGTAAAATTTCTTAATGGGTTTTCCATGTGAAACTACGATAGTCATTGTCGATATTGACACAGCGAGCCACTATATATTTGCATAAGAGAGTCATCTGCACTTCACACAGACCGGGCATGTAAATGTTAGTGCTACTGCTGTACAGTGCCTCTTGGGTCATTAGGATCATCAGAGTCATTGTATGAAGGCCTCCCCTGGTCTGTAGGGATATACCTGGTACACCATACCTTAGTTCGGATATCATTGGGGACTTTTCAAGGCGTTCAACCGTTTTCAGGATGGAAGCACATTTTGTTAACCAGCTCTCTAGGTCTAACCGTACTAATGATCTATGGTTCGTTCATTTCTCATGCCCAGAAATGATACAGTAAATACCGGTATTTAATTTCCATTTCCACCCTCGTAACCCTTCATCCATCCACATAGGCCGCTTGAGCTACTCTATTATTTTGCACCTTTTCTGGGATTGACTCTGTGTGTGTGTGTGTGTGTGTGTGTGTGTGTGTGTGTGTACCAGGTCCATTGTGTCGTACCAGCCAGAGGGGGACAACAGTCACACCTTTGAGGTGATGGCCATGTTGAAGTCTTTTGGGGTGTTCCTTGGTGTCTTCAGTGGATCCTTTGCCCTGGGAGTGGCCACCGGGGTCATGACGGCGCTCATATCCTTTAGTCAATTATGTACTTCCTTTGTGTGATTTAGAGTGTCTAGAAATGCAAATATTGATATTACAGTAACAACAAGGTTACAAACAGATGGAAATGCTTTTGTTCTTGTATTCGAATGGATGAAGTAGATTCTTAGCCTAGCGGTTAAGAGCGTCGGGCCAGTAACCGAAAGGTCGCTGGTTTGAATCCCAAAGCCAACGAGGGAAACAATCTATCGACGTGACCTTGAGCTTGGCACTAATTGCTCTGGATAAGAGCGTCTGCTAAATGGCTAAAATGTAAAAGTGCTTTTGGTATTGTCAACTTGCTAGTTGCTATATATTGACCTCATTGCTCTGGAGTCTAAGCTGTTATTTTCAGTGTTTGTTGAGTTGTGTAGTGTGGTCGTTTTCATGACGCATTCTCTCCTTGACTGTTATCCTCACGTCACCAAGTTCACTAAGCTGAGGGACTTCCAGCTACTGGAGACGGCTCTCTTCTTCCTCATGTCCTGGAGCACCTTCTTAATGGCAGAGGCCTGTGGCTTCACAGGTAACCAATCATCTTACTGAACCGGTCATGCCCCCCCCCCAAAAGGTTATTTTTCATGACCCAGTTTATTATGGTGTGTCTGGTGGTTGTTGTTTGTCTCTGCAGGTGTGGTGGCGGTGCTTTTCTGCGGGATCACTCAGGCTCATTACACCTTCAACAACCTGTCCCCTGAATCACAGGACAGGACCAAACAGGTGAGGACCACGTTTACCATTGCATTTATTTACTGCGAGCTACGCTGGACCGCAATGTCATCTGCTAAATATTGACGTTCCATCATGGTCCCAGAAAGGTTGTTTTTGTGTTGTCCTGTAGTTGTTTGAGCTGCTGAACTTCCTGGCAGAGAATTTCATCTTCTCCTACATGGGTCTGGCCCTGTTCACCTTCCAGAACCACATCTTCAACCCCACCTTCATCGTGGGCGCTTTTGTATCCTCACTCATAATGCAATGAGATCATGGGAGTAGAGCAGGCAACCCTAGTCTAAGAGTAGAGTAGTGTATAGGGGTTAAACTGTAAGACTGGGTGGGAATGGCATAATCAATGACAAACTGGGCATTATTTAACTGTTATTTAACCACTGTAGTCATAATAGAGTAAGTAGCATTACTGGTCATCTAAGTACAGAATTTTGTTTGTAATGCTGGGAAGGCACTAGACTGAAAGGGTTTTTTCAGGACATTGCTAGTTTCTTTACCCTCTATGGACCTCTCCTTGACAACAATCACTCCCAGCTGGCAGTGTTCCTGGGCAGAGCAGCCAACATCTACCCCCTGTCCTTCCTGCTCAACCTTGGACGCAGGAACAAGATCAGCTCCAACTTCCAGCACATGATGATGTTTGCAGGTACTGCATTTCCACAGGCAGCCCAATTCTGATCGTTTGCCCAATTTATTGTCTAAAGAGCTGTTCGAATTTGTCAAAAGACTAATTGGTGGAAATAAAGATTGGAATGTGGCCAGGCGGAGATCAGGCGCCACCATTTTCCTTTTTTAATCACTAGATTAGATAACATTGTATTTACTTGAAGAGAAAAGGTGATGATAACATATCGCTTTCTGTCCAGTTTCTGGGTTTCAATTGATGAAATATCTGCCACAATTTATGTGTTTATTATTACTTTAAAATGTTTTGGGGGAAATTTAAAAAAGTGCAGAGGCTGGGATATCCTAACACTTTTTGAACTGTTGATTTATGAGTCTGATTTCTTGTGTCCAGTGATTTTTAGGAGTCACTGTTCTGCCATTACATCCTTAGTCTTCTGAAGCTCAGTTGATAGAGAAGCGCTTGCAACGCCAGGATAGTCAGTTTGATTCAATATTTTTATTATTATAAATATAGAAAAACAAGTCATACCAGAACGTGTTGTTGTATTGACCACTATGTAACTGTACTAACTGATTGTCATGTGATGACGATTATTGAAACTGTTTAGAGTTCCCACACCTGCGACGTTATCTAACAAAAAGCTATTTTAATTGATATGACTTGTGGAGAGAGACACACTGCTTGTCACTTGTACGCACACATACGAACTGGGTGGTTCGAGCCCTGAATGCTGATTGGCTGTGTTTAGGTTCTAAATATTAGAGTAAGAACTCGACGGACACTGTGAAAGCTTAAACCAAGTTTTATTCTTCCCAAAGGATCGAAGAGCTGAATCGACAAAAACATGTTCACAATAGTGGTGGTATTTGTACCCCACTTTGGGCGGAGTCTCCTCCTTCTCGCTAAACATTGTATCTTTATGGCTAGGCAGGAAACTAAGTGATACGGGCAGGAAACCTTTCCTTCTCCCTTAACGTGACCTGATCTCGACCCCCCCCCCCTTCATCTCTAATCCATGGCTCTCTCCCCTTTATCAATGCCTGCCACGTGATCGTTTTCCATACTCAGTACATTCCAAGCATAATTGCACCCACTATATACCTTCCCCCTATAGATAACCATTAACCTCTGGTGTAGCCCCTCGGCTATGGCACCCCTCAGGTCTCTCTAATGATTAATAACATTTAAAGTTCAGAAATCCATACCCATCAGCTGACAGCTGTGGTATATCAGACCGTATAACACGGGTATGACAAAACATTTCTTCTTACCGCTCTAATTACATTGGTAACCAGTTTATAATAGCAATAAGGAACCACCAGACACTCCGCGTTGCGTCGCGCTTAAGAACAGCCCATAGCTGTGGTATATTGGCCATATACCACACCCTCTCGTGCCTTATTGCTTAAATAACCCCTCCTTGTCCTCCCTAGGGTTGCGTGGGGCGATGACCTTTGCCCTCTCCATCCGGGACACGGCTACCTACGCCCGTCAGATGATGTTCACGACCACCCTCCTCATCGTCTTCTTCACTGTATGGGTCTGTGGAGGCGGAACCACCCAGATGCTTTCATGCCAGCACATACGGTAGGTCCACCGTGGGGGTCGAAAGTCAAAGTTTGGGGTTGTTGGTGTATGTCTTCTTCTTTTTTTTTTTTGCCTTCAAACTGAACCTTTTGATGTTTATTCTAATTTAGGATATACACAGCACGTAGAGTTGTCTGTCCAGTTTCAGTATGATCGTCTGTGAACAATGATCTGGTAGACTCATTTGTGTTTCTGCATTTCTGTTTCTGCATTTCTAACAGTGTGGGTGTAGATTCGGATGCAGATAACTCAGTGAGTATTAAGCCTATGAATATTGAGTTATTTGACTTGAATGCTGTAATCATCTGATTTAATGTAGTGCTTTTGTTTTTGAGTGGATCTCTGTATCTGTCTTTTCTGTGACTCTGTCTCCTCAGATGAGCATTACAGAGGGATCAGAGCGGCGGAGCACCAAACACGAGAGTGCCTGGCTCTTCAGGATCTGGTACAACTTTGACCACAAGTATCCTTTGGTGTCACTCCCATCAGCACACAGCAGATGGCACTCCAGTGACAGATTCATTTCATTTCAATATCCAGTATACAGTGAGGGGGGGGAAAAAATATTTGATCCCCTGCTGATTTTGTACATTTGCCCACTGACAAAGAAATGATCAGTCTATAATTTTAATGGTAGGTTTATTTGAACAGTGAGAGACAGAATAACAACAACAAAAAATCCAGAAAAACGCATGTCAAAAATGTCATAAAATGATTTGCCTTTTAATGAGGGAAATTAGCACTTATAATTCACTGTATCACAATTCCAACTGGTCAGAAGTTTACATACACTAAGTTGACTTAGTGCCTTTTTAAACAGCTTGGAAAATTCCAGAAAATGAAGTCATGGCTTTAGAAGCTAATTGACATCATTTGAGCCAATTGGAGTTCAAACTCAGTGCCTCTTGGCTTAACATTATGGGAAAATCAAAAGAAATCAGCCAAGACCTCAGAAAAGAAATTGTAGACCTCCACAAGACTGGTTCATCCTTGGGAGCAATTTCCTAACGCCTGAAGGTACCACGTTCATCTGTACAAACAATAGTACGCAAGTATAAACACCATGGGACCACGCAGCCGTCATACCACTCAGGAAGGAGACGCGTTCTGTCTCCTAGAGATGAACGTACTTTGGTGCGACAAGTGCAAATCAATCCCAGAATAACAGCAAAGGACCTTGTGAAGATGCTGGAGTAAACGGGTACAAAAGTGTGTGTGTGTATATGTGTGTATATATATATATATATATATATGTCGTATGAAAAAGTTTGGGCACCCCTGACAATTTCCATTTATAAATAATTGGGTGTTTGGATCAGCAATTTCATTTTGATCTATCAAATAACTGATGGACACAGTAATATTTCAGTAGTGAAAATAGGTTTATTGGATTAACAGAAAATGTGCAATATGCATCAAAACAAAATTAGACAGGTGCATAAATTTAGGCACCCCAATAGAAAAATCACATCAATATTTAGTAGAGCCTCCTTTTGCTAAAATAACAGCCTCTAGACGCTTCCTATAGCCTCTGAGTGTCTGGATTCTGGATGAAGGTATTTTGGACCATTCCTCCTTACAAAACATCTCCAGTTCAGTTAGGTTTGATGGTTACCGAGCATGGACAGCCCACTTCAAATCATCCCACAGATTCTCAATGATATTCAGGTCTGGGGACTGGGATGGCCATTCCAGAACATTGTACTTGTTCCTCTGCATAAATGCCCGGGTAGATTTTGAGCAGTGTTTTGGGTCGTTGTCTTGTTGAAATATCCAGCCCCGGCATAACTTCAACTTTGTGACTGATTCTTCAACATTATTCCCAAGAATCTGCTGATATTGAGTGGAATCCATGCGACCCTCAACTTTAACAAGATTCCCAGTACCGGCACTGGCCACACAGCCCCACAGCATGATGGAACCCCCACCAAATTTTACTGTGGGTAGCAAGTGTTTTTCTTGGAACGCTGTGTTCTTTTGCCGCCATGCATAACGTCCCTTGTTATGACCAAATAACTCAATCTTTGTTTCATCAGTCCACAGCACCTTATTCCAAAAGGAAGCTGGCTTGTCCAAATGTGCGTTTGCATACCTCAAGCGACTCTGTTTATGGCGTGTGTGCAGAAAAGGCTTCTTCCGCATCACTCTCCCATACAGCTTCTCCTTGTGCAAAGTGCGCTGAATTGTTGAACGATGCACAGTGACACCATCTGCAGCAAGATGAGGTTGTAGGTCTTTGGAGGTGGTCTGTGGGCTGTTTTTGACCGTTCTCACCATCCTTCGCCTTTGCCTCTCCAATATTTTACTTGGCCTGCCACTTCTGGCCTTAACAAGAACTGTGCCTGTGGCCTTCCATTTCCTCACTATGTTCCTCACAGTGGACACTGACAGCTTACATCTCTGTGATAGCTTTTTGTAGCCTTCCTCTAAACCATAATGTTGAACAATCTTTGTTTTCAGGTCATTTGAGAGTATGTTGCCACTCTTCAGAGGAGAGTCAAAGAGAACAACAACTTGCAATTGGCCACCTTAAATACCTTTTCTCATGATTGGATGCACTTGTCTATGAAGTTCAAGGCTTAATGAGCTCACCAAACCAATTGTGTGTTCCAATTAATCAGTGCTAAGTAGTTACAGGTATTCAAATCAACAGAATGACAAGGGTGTCAATTTTTGCATAGCCTATTTTTCACATCTGATTTAATTTCATACAACTTAATATTGCTACACTAAAAATCTTTGTCTGGACAATACCCCAGAACTCAGCTTTTATTAGAAAATGAATGGCATGCCACTGTGATCATTTTCTGTGACGACAGAGTAAATTATTATGCAGCGGGGTGCCCAAACTTTTTCATACGAATATATATATATATATACATTAAAACGAGTCCTATGTCGACATAACCTGAAAGGCCGCTCAGCAAGGAAGAAGCCACTGCTCCAAAACCGCCATAAAAATTCCAGACTACGGTTTGCAACTGCACATGGGGACAAAGATCGTAATTTTTGGAGAAATGTCCTCTGGTCTGATGAAGCAAAAATGGAACTGTTTGGAGGAAAAAATGAGGAGGCTTGCAAGCCGACGAACACCATCCCAACCGCCAAGCACAGGGGTGGCAGCATCATGTTGTGGGGGTGCTTTGCTGCAGGAGGGCTAGGTGCACTTCACAAAATAGATGGCATCATGAGGACGGAAAATGATGTGGATATATTGAAGCAACATCTCAAGACATCAGTCAGGAAGTTAAAGCTTGGTCGCAAATGGGTCTTTCAAATGGACAATGACCCCAAGCATACTTCCAAAGTTGTGGAAAAAGGGCTTAAGGACAACAAAGTCAAGGTATTGGAGTGGCCATCACAAAGCCCTGACCTCAATCCTATAGAACATTTGTGGGCAGAACTGAAAACGCATGTGCGAGCAAGGAGACCTACAAACCTGACTCAATTACACCAGATCTGTCAGGAGGAATGGGCCAAAATTCACCCAATTTATTGTGGGAAGCTTGTGGAAGGCTACCCAAAACATTTGACCCAAGTTAAACAATTTAAAGGCAATGCTACCAAATACTAATTGAGTGTATGTAAACTTCTGACCCACTGGGAATGTGATGAAAGAAATAAAAGCTGACATAAATCACTCTCTACTATTAATCTGACATTTGTCATTCTTAAAATAAAGTGGTGATCCTAACTGACCTAAAACAGCGAATTTTTACTAGGATTAAATGTCAGGAATTGTGAAACTGAGTTTAAATATATTTGGCTAAGGTGTATGTAAATTTCTGACTTCATCTGTAAGTGTGCCTTGAATTCTAAATAAATCACTGACAGTCACCAGCGAAGTACTATCACACCACCTACTCCATGCTTCACGGTGAGAATCCCACATGCAGAGATCATTCGTTCACCTACTCTGCGTCTCACAAAGACACGGCAATTGGAACCCAAAATCTCGAATTTGGACTCACCAGTCTAATTTCCATTGTTCGTGTTTCTTGGCCAAAGCAAGTCTCTTCTTCTTATTGGTGTCCTTTAGTAGTGGTTTCTTTGCAGCAATTTGACCATGAAGGCCTGATTCACGCAGTCTCCTCTGAACAGTTGATGTTGAGATGTCTGTTACTTGAACTGTGTGAAAAATGTATTTGGGCTGCAATCTGAGGTGCAGTTAATTGCCTATTTCTGAGGCTGGTAACTCTAATGAACTTATCCTCTGCAGCAGAGGTAACTCTGGGTCTTCCTTTCCTGTGGTGGTCCTCATGAGAGCTAGTTTCATCATAGCACTTGATGGTTTTTGCGACTACACTTGAAAAAACTTTTGAAGTTCTTGACATTTTCCATGATTGACTGACGTTCATGTCTTAAAGTAATGATGGACTGTCGTTTCTCTTTGGTTATTTAAGCTGTTCTTACCATAATATGGACTTGGTCTTTTACCAAATAGCCCTATCTTCTGTGTACCGCCCCTACCTTGTCACAACACAAGGCACACCTGTTCATTGAAATGCATTTCAGGTGACTACCTCATGAAGCTGGTTGTGAGAATGCCAAGAGTGTGCAAAGCTGTCATTAAGGCAAAGGGTGGCTACTTTGAAGAATCTCAAATATAAAATATATATATGTATGTATATATATATATATGTATGTATGTATGTGTTAAACAAATCAAAATATATGTGTATATACTGCTCAAAAAAATAAAGGGAACACTTAAACAACATCCTAGATCTGAATGAAAGAAATAATCTTAGTAAATACTTTTTTCTTTACATAGTTGAATGTGCTGACAGCAAAATCACACAAAAATAATCAATGGAAATCCAATTTATCAACCCCTGGAGGTCTGGATTTGGAGTCACACTCAAAATTAAAGTGGAAAACCACACTACAGGCTGATCCAACTTTGATGTAATGTCCTTAAAACAAGTCAAAATGATGCTCAGTAGTGTGTGTGGCCTCGACGTGCCTGTATGACCTCCCTAAAACGCCTGGGCATGCTCCTGATGAGGTGGCGGATGGTCTCCTGAGGGATTTCCTCCCAGACCTGGACTAAAGCATCCGCCAACTCCTGGACAGTCTGTGGTGCAACGTGGCGTTGGTGGATGGAGCGAGACATGATGTCCCAGATGTGCTCAATTGGATTCAGGTCTGGGGAACGGGCGGGCCAGTCCATAGCATCAATGCCTTCCTCTTGCAGGAACTGCTGACACACTCCAGCCACATGAGGTCTAGCATTGTCTTGCATTAGGAGGAACCCAGGGCCAACCGCACCAGTATATGGTCTCACAAGGGGTCTGAGGATCTCATCTCGGTACCTAATGGCAGTCAGGCTACCTCTGGCGAGCACATGGAGGGCTGTGCGGCCCCCCAAAGAAATGCCACCCCACACCATGACTGACCCACCGCCAAATCGGTCATGCTGGAGGATGTTGCAGGCAGCAGAACATTCTCCACGGCATCTCCAGACTCTGTCACGTCTGTCACGTGCTCAGTGTGAACCTTTCATCTGTGAAGAGCACAGGGCGCCAGTGGCGAATTTGCCAATCTTGGTGTTCTCTGGCAAATGCCAAATGTCCTGCACGGTGTTGGGCTGTAAGCACAACCCCCCCCCGTGGACGTCGGGCCCTCATAACACCCTCATGGAGTCTGTTTCTGACCGTTTGAGCAGACACATGCACATTTGTGGCCTGCTGGAGGTCATTTTGCAGGGCTCTGGCAGTGCTCCTCCTTGCACAAAGGCGGAGGTAGCGGTCCTGCTGCTGGGTTGTTGCCCTCCTACGGCCTCCTCCACGTCTCCTGATGTACTGGCCTGTCTCCTGGTAGCGCCTCCATGCTCTGGACACTACGCTGACAAACACAGCAAACCTTCTTGCCACAGCTCGCATTGATGTGCCATCCTGGATGAGCTGCACTACCTGAGCCACTTGTGTGGGTTGTAGACTCCGTCTCATGCTACCACTAGAGTGAAAGCACCGCCAGCATTCAAAAGTGACCAAAACATCAGCCAGGAAGCATAGGAACTGAGAAGTGGTCTGTGGTCCCCACCTGCAGAACCACTCCTTTATTGGGGGTGTCTTGCTAATTGCCTATAATTTCCACCTGTTGTCTATTCCATTTGCATAACAGCATGTGAAATGTATTGTCAATCAGTGTTGCTTCCTAAGTGGACAGTTTGATTTCACAGAAGTGTGATTGACTTGGAGTTACATTGTGTTGTTTAAGTGTTCCCTTTATTTTTTTGAGCAGTGTATATATTTTTTGGGGGATGTACTTACTATTATTCTACAGTGTAGAAAATAGTAAAAATAAAAACTCTTGAATGAGTAGGTGTGTCAACTTTTGACTGGTACGGGGTATGGGGTATTATTTTGACCCCCAGTATGGGGTATTATTTGTGGATTGATTAGGGGGAAAACAATTTAATCAATTTTAGAGTAATGCTGTGATGTAACAATGTGGAAAAAGTAAAGGAGTCTGAATACTTTCCAAATGCACTGTATGTGTGCAGTTACTGCAATAACATACTAGCCTACAGCAGTGGAGGCTGGTGTATTGAGGAAGAGGAGTATGGTTCACCTATAGTAAATCTCCATTACGTATTTGAGCAGTTTGTTTTGATTCTCTGTGACACAGTTGAGGCCTTGACTATAACCCCTCTCCAGCTACCTGAAGCCCATCCTGACCCACAGCGGCCCTCCTCTTACCGTCACCATGCCTGCCTGCTGTGGACCACTGGCCAGATGCCTCACCAGCCCACAGGCCTACGAGGTCAGTCCCCACAAACCATGTGTTCCTATTAACCCTGTGACCCTGTTAGGGGGATTATGGTAATAGCGATGACATGTAGTGTTTTCTTCTTTGTCTTAATGAGTATCACAATGGATCACGTATCAACGAATGGACTCAAATGAAGAGTTGCCTATTTCATAAAAGCTAAAGAATTAGTTGAGTTATAACAGGAGTGTTTGATCACTTAGAACTAGTGTTGACCTAGTCTTAAATGTTCCTTTCTCTCTTTCCTGCCACCAGAACGAGTGCCAGCTGAAGGACGACGACTCGGACCTCATCCTGACGGACGGGGACATCAGCCTGACCTACGGTGACATCACGGTGAGCACGGACGCCAGCGGCGCCCACACCAGCGCCGGGCCCGCGGGCACCACCTCCGCCGTCATCTCCGCTGACGACCTGGACCGCGAGCTGACGTATGGTGACCACGAGCTGGTGATGAGGGGCACCCGCCTGGTCCTGCCCATGGACGACTCTGAGCCCCCCCTCGCGGACCCCCGACACCGTATGCGGATGTGAGGCGAAAGAGAGGCCAGCTAGCCAGATGACCAATTCACTCTACGTCCTGCTCACCTTAATCTGCAGGAATGAGATCAAAGATCAGCAAGAGACTGGTCTCTCTCTCTCTCTCTCTGTCTGTTTGTCTCTCTGACTGTGCCTGTCTGTCTTTCTCTGACTGTCTTTCTCTCTCCTTTTCTCTCATACCGCTCATCTCTTTCTCACTCTCGCTCCTCTTTGAATTTCTCAAGTGGCTAATCCATATCTCTACCTCATTCTTGTTTGCTCATTTTTACTCCTGTCGCCATCACTGTAATATGAAGTATTTATTCATGTTTTCTTTTGACTTGGTTAAACCGATAGGTTCTCTCAGTTTGTCTTCTAATAGGACCACACTGAAATCACGTGGCAGTCTTGTCACAGTAGCGTTGTAGAGGACTCAATACGAGTCTATGCGCATGCATTAGTCTATGTGGAGGTCACAGTACAACAGCTAGTTTGTCTCTGTATCACAAGGTGTATAATAACGGTGACATGCTAACTGTGCATGCTAAATTGTGCATCCTTTTTCTATGCGTGGGGAGTGAGAAGGTTGAGGTGCTGATTTGAGTTTGTAGCCTTGTTTTTGGGTCTGATCCTGAATGTTACTGCCTTCTCTGTGTGATCCAAGGCATGCTGACTTGATTTAATGGCTCTGCGTTGCATTTTGTTGCTATGTGAATAGGTTACAATCAAGTGCCTCAGTGACCACTGTAGTTTATTTTCCCTTTTAGAAGTAATACACTCCTCCGTCCACAGGGTGGCGACGTTTTCTATGGGTGACAGGCTGTCTGCGTTTGTGCCGTTGGGCTGTGGACTGTTACAATGTTAAAGCCTGGTTGAATGACAATGGAAGGACAGAGTTCAGTCTGGTTTAACCAGGCTAACAATGTAATTCCGCTCACTCTCTGTAACCTGGCACACGTCTTGGACTTCCCACAACGACCTTAGACTGTGACTTTGGGAGGGTTTGACACCTTATTTTAGAAGCTGATGTCACTCACCACAGATGCAGAAAGAAGGGCTGTCGTTTTGAATACCAGATCCAAATCTCCTGTACGGTGAAAGCTAGTGCCATTTCTCCTGCATTGACATTTTATGAAAAGAGTGCAGACAGCCTCAAAATACTTTATGTATTTTGCAACATACTAGAAGTACTTTAGCTACATAACTCATTGTCACTGTAATTATACTATACTGTATGTGTAACATGGTGAATATTTGATATTAGGGACTGCGATGTTACTATTATCAAACCTACTGTGGACTTTCTATCTGTGCTAAGCTCTTGCTTCCTACTGGCTAAGATCTCTGGTTATTCACTGCGTTGAAGTAGTATACAGGGAACATGCTACAGTAGCTCTTGATCGAGGGTCAAATTTGCTTTGTTTTTGTCAAATTTGTCTGGAATTGACATTTTGTGGATCAACAATGTTTAATCTATTCATCATTTCTTATCCAATTCTATTTCAAATTGAATTTGCTTCATTTGGGATTATTTATGGGAATGGCCTGAGGAATGTCCATGTCAAAAGATTGAGGGGCTGCTACTGGAGTTGCACTGTATGTACGGGACCGTAGTTCAACTGTTAACTGCCCTGAGTTACTGGTCTATTGACTACATTGTCCCTGATACTGTGTGGTGTCTCGGATAGTATGTAGAAATCCCTTCACAATTTGAATAGGCAAATTGGGGTAACATTTCGGATTAAATGATTCAGAATAGATATTTCGAGAAGAAAACAGAATGGTTGTACAAAAGGAATTTGTGCTTATCTTTATTTGTGTAAAATAATTATACAATCGGTTTGCATTAGACTTACACTAGTCTAATGTATCCTATATGCCTCGCTGTATATTGTATGGGGGTTTGGCCTGATTTTTATAGCTGATGCCTGGCCTCTGAGTAGCTCTTCTAAGCTGCTTGTCTATATGGGCTCTGCCCTGTGACTGGTCTGCGATCAGAGTGAGTAGCTCCTCTGAGCTGCCTGGCTTTCATCTGCTCTACCCTTGTGACTGTTCTGGGATCAGCGGTGGCTGTTAACGTGGCGCAGCAGGAACTGTTGACAGGACACCTGCCTGGCAACGCACTGTTGATATGGATGGAATCAGGCACTGTGCCAGACAACACTACAGCCGAGGGAGGGAGTAGGAGAGGGAATGAGGCAGGTAGAGATGAATAGTGTACATTTTTCCTATAGTCAAAGCTATTAACTTTGCACCTGGGGTGGAGGAGAGTCGAAGGGAGGGGAAGGTTAAGGGAGGGGGGAGGAAGAGGAGAGGAAGGGAGGCAGTTTACTAGACATGCCTTGGTCTTCCCCTCAGGGTTACCTCCTGCTGTGCAGGAACCTCTGACTGCACGTGTCTTCTCTCTTCGTTTTTATCAGGCATGCCTCTTGACGACACAATGTGCAGTTAATTATTTTTTCCCCTCTATTTTCTGTTGTTCCGTTTCCCTCTATTTTTTTTATTCTTGATGAAGAAGGGAAATAAGGCGAAAGCATTGAGGATGTTGCAGCATTTTTGCACTTGTCTTTTGAGAATCGTTTGTTTCATTTTGCTTCGATTGTCTTGCATGTGACATTTTGTCATACTTTTGAGCTGCTTTTTAACTGGCTTTGAATTACATATAATGAAATGAAAAGGAATTCACATGAATCCAGTGAAATATGATCATAATAACCTGTACATAAATTGATCTATGTTACCAAGAGAAACAAGATTGGCCTCATTGCCTCATTCCTTTTCCATGCCATTGACTGTCTTCACAACAACAAAAAGGTCAAAAATCAGGAGTGTGTACCAGTCTACCACTAACAGATCTAATGTTGTAGGTCAAAAAAGCCCCTTGTAGGTCTACTTATATTTGCCAGTACTGTTCTCACAGTATGTGTTCCATTTTTTTTATTTGAACTGTCAATGGTAACTTGTAATTAACTTGTTGACACTAGTCTGAAGTAGCTGACCAAAGGGGCTTGTTGTACTCTGTTTTCAGACTGTCCCACTCTGTGTTTATACTGCTACTTCGCTGTGTGTGTGTGCACGTGTGTGTGCGCACGCCCGTGCACGTGTGTGTGTGCGCATGTTGTCTACACCTATGCGTGTGTGTGTCTGCTAATGCGTGTGTGCCACACTGTGCTCCCTCAGTGTTGCAGGTACTGACTGTTTACATCTCTGTAAATATTCCTCACCTGTTCCAAGTTGCGTGCAAAATGTTCAATAAACAGAATCCTGTGTTTTGGATTAAACCCCTCTGTAATCGTGTCCTTATTGACTTGCTGATTTTCACATCAACGTTATGATGTAGACACGATCTAGTTGGCCTCTGAGAATGTAACGTTAGCTAATAGCTAACCAGATCAAGTCTCTGATGCGGACTTCTCCAGTCCAGACCTTCCCCTAAGATTTGGCTGGAATAAGAACAGAACAAAAAACCTCTTAAATCATGCCAGCCTTGGCCTAGTGGTTAGAGCGTTGGGCTAGTAACCGAAAGGTTGCAAGTTCGAATCCCCGAGCTGACAAGGTACAAATCTGTCGTCCTGCCCTTGAACAAGGCAGTTAGCCTAGGAACAGTGGGTTGTCATTGAAAATAGGAATTTGTTCTTAACTGACTTGCCTAGTTAAAGGTAAAAATAAAAATCTCCTTTAGTGCTGTATCACAAGACCCTCTAGGATGGACAGCCTGAGTCTCAAACCTACCTCTCCAGATCCTCTCATCAGAGACTGGTCCATTCTTCACCTGGACTGACACACAGACTGAGGTGGGGTAAGGCTGCCTCCCTGTGCAGATGTAGGTATAGGGAGGTGTTCAGTACTTCCTTCTCTGGCTATAGGTTCAGGAGTTGTCCCTGATAAAGAATAACTAGGACTCCAGAGTTTTTGTTTTTTTCTGCCTAGGTCACATTGTCAGGACACTCCTAACCATTTGACTAGGGATGGACATTTCCCATTCACCTTTCCAGGCAGGAGATGTGTTTCGGATGGGAGGCAGCTCTCTTTACCGCCGGAGTGTTAGGCATTCTCCCTCCAGCACATTTCCTCAGTGCAGATCTGGTAAGATGATTTTCCTAATATGGTCACAACTCTCCTAAAAAAAAAAAAAAAAGATTGTTTGGTGTAAATATCAACTTTAAAGGGCGACTGGGACTACGTCATGTTCTCCCGAGGGTCTTTCACAATTTCTCGCACTCTCTTTCTCACTCACACACACACACACACACACACACACTCACTTCCAGGTCTATGCCCAAACAGTTCGAGCTTCTAATTTTAAAAATGAATCTCTCCAGAAATAAATCTCTCACTGTTGCCACCTGTTATAGACCCCCCTCAGCTCCCAGCTGTGCCCTGGACACCATATGTGAATTGATTGCCCCCCATCTTCTGTTAGGTGACCTAAACTGGGATATGCTTAACACCCCTACAATCTAAGCTAGATGCCCTCAATCTCACACAATTTATCAAGGAACCCACCAGGTACAACCCTAAATCTGTAAACATGGGCACCCTCATAGATATTATTCTGACCAACTTGCCCTCCAAATACACCTCTGCTGTTTTAAATTAGGATCTCAGCGATCACTGCCTCATTGCCTGCATCCACTATGGGTCCACGGTCAAACGACCACCCCTCATCACTGTCAAACGCTCCCTAAAACACTTTTGCGAGCAGGCCTTTCTAAATCGACCTGGCTTGGGTATCCTGGAAGGATATTGACCTCATACCGTCAGTAGAGGATGCCTGGTTGTTTTTTTAAAGTAATTTCCTCACCATCTTAAATAAGCATGCCCCTTTCAAAAAATGTGGAACTAAGAACAGGTTTAGCCCTTGGTTCACTCCAGACCTGACTGCCCTCGACCAGCACAAAAACATCCTGTGGCGTACTGCACTAGCATCGAATAGTCCCTGCGATATGCAACTTTCTAGGGAAGTCAGGAACCAATATACACAGTCAGGAAAGCAAAGGCTAGCTTTTTCAAACAGAAATTGCATCCTGTAGCTCTCACTCCAAAAAGTCCATGGAGAATAAGAGCACCTCCTCCCAGCTGCCCACTGCACTGAGGCTAGGAAACACTGTCACCACCGATAAATCCACGATAATTGAGAATTTCAATAAGCATTTCTCTACGGTTGGCAATGCTTTCCTCCTGGCTACCCCAACACCGGCCAACAGCTCTGCACCCCCCGCAGCTACTTTCCCAAGCCTCCCCAGCTTCTCCTTTACCCAAATCCAGATAGTAGATGTTCTGAAAGAGCTGCAAAACCTGGACCCATACAAATTAGCTGGGCTAGACAATCTGGACCCTCATTTTCAAAATGTATCTGCCCCCATTGTTGCAACCCCTATTACTAGTCTGTTCAACCTCTCTTTTGTATCGTCCGAGATTCCTAAAGATTGGATATTTGCTGCGGTCATCCCCCTCTTCAAAGGGGGAGACACTCAAGACCCAAACCATTACAGCCCTATGTCCATCCTGCCCTGCCTTTCTAAAGTCTTCGAAAGCCAAGTGAACAAACAGATCACTGACCATTTCAAATCCCACCGTACCTTCTCCGCTGTGCAATCCGGTTTTCGAGCTGGTCACGGGTGCACCTCAACCTCGCTCAAGGTACTAAACGATATCATAACCGCCATCGATAAAAGACAGTACTGTGCAGCCGTATTCATCAACCTGGCCAAGGCTTTCGACTCTGTCAATCACCGTATTCTTATCGGCAGACTCAACAGCCTTGGTTTCTCAAATGACTGCCTCGCCTGGTTCACCAACTACTTCTCAGATAGAGTAAAGTGTGTCACATCGGAAGGCCTGTTGTCCGGACCTCTGGCAGTCTCTATGGGGGTACCACCGGGTTCAATTCTCAGGCCGACTCTTTTCTCTGTATATATCAATGATGTCGCTCTTGCTGCAGGTGATTCCTTGATCTACCTCTACGCAGACGACACCATTCTGTATACATCTGGCCCTTCTTTGGACACTGTGTTAACAAACCTCCAAACGAGCTTCAATGCCATACAACACTCCTTCCGTGGCCTCCAACTGCTCTTAAATGGTAGTAAAACTAAATGCATGCTTTTCAACCGATCGCTGCCCGCACCCACCCGCCCGCCCGACTAGCATCACTACTCTGGATGGTTCTGACTTATGTGGACAACTACAAATACCTAGGTGTCTGGCTAGACTGTAAACTGTCCTTCCAGACTCATATTAAGCATCTCCAATCCAAAATTAAATCTAGAATCGGCTTCCTATTTTGCAACAAAGCCTCCTTCACTCACGCTGCCAAACATACCCTCGTAAAACTGACTATCCTACCGATCCTTGACTTCGGCGATGTCATCTACAAAATAGCCTCCAACACTCTTACCCAGCAAACTGGATGCAGTCTATCACAGTGCCATCCGTTTTGTCACCAAAGCCCCATATACCACCCACCACTGCAACCTGTATGCTCTCGTCGGCTGGCCCTCGCTACATATTCGTCGCCAGACCCACTGGCTCCAGGTCATCTATAAGTCTTTGCTAGGTAAAGCTCCGCCTTATCTCAGCTCACTGGTCACCATAACAACACCCACCCGTAGCACGCGCTCCAGCAGGTATATCTCACTGGTCATCCCCAAAGCCAACACCTCCTTTGGCCGCCTTTCCTTCCAGCTGCCAATGACTGGAACGAATTGCAAAATTGCTGAAGTTGGAGACTTAAATCTCCCTCACTAACTTTAAGCATCAGCTATCTGAGCAGCTTACCGATCACTGCAGCTGTACACAGCCAATCTGTAAATAGCCAATCCAACTACCTACCTCATCCCCATATTGTTTTTATTTACTTTTTTTGCTCTTTTGCACACCAGTATTTGTACTTGCACATCATCATCTGCACATCTATCACCAGTGTTAATTTGCTAAATTGTAATTACTTCGCTACTATGGTCTATTCATTGCCTTACCTCCTTACTCCATTTGCACACACTGTATCTAGATTGTTCTATTGTGTTATTGACTGTACTTTTGTTTATCCCATGTGTAAACTGTGTGTTTTGTCACACTGTTTTGCTTTATCTTGGCCATGTCGCAGTTGTAGATGAGAACTTGTTCTCAACTGGCCTACCTGGTTAAATAAAGGTGAAATAAAAAATAAAAACATTTAATAAACATACACCTGTAACAGAAACGTATCTCCTATATTTGGAGAGTGTGTGTGTGTTCAAAGTGAGCAGTGGTTTAGCAACTACTCATCACCTACCAGATTGACTCGGGGACTGGAAAGCTAAATGTCATAGCTAGCCAACACGCTTAGCCAACTCTGCTAGCCAGCCAGACCCTCATATGACAATGAAAGTAGGGTATACACATGTCCCAGTTTGTGCAGGACAGTCCCACATTTTGGCCCTTTGTCCCACGTCCCGCAACCCAGAAAATCCTGTCGTGCATTTTCTCAAAAGATTCTGACACCACTAATTTACAAAAAAGGTAGATTTGTTCCGTATTTGTTAGGCATTCAGCGGAGAGGAAGAGGCGATGCGAGGTGTTTCACTCGCCAAAATTTGTCCAAAATAAGCCCAATGCGTTTCTATAGGCTTATTTTGGACCTAAGCTTTTCCCCTGCTTTCCCACCTTTGGGCCAATGACTACCCATTGTTAGGACGGAGACATGAGCATCTCGTCATTATATACAGATCTCTGTTTACAGTCACGTTGCTTTTTTATATATCATTTATATATCATAAGGATGTGCCACTGATGATGTTAAACACTTCTCCAATCATTGTTGAAATCTGATACTCTGTGGAGTGCAAGGCGAGATGTAGACCAATGTCATACCAATCACAAAATTCCAGCTAAATTTGGAGGACAGTTAAAAAATCATGCTTCTGACGAAGAGCTACAAAAGTAAATAAATAGCCGTATTACACTGAAAGTGTATATATAAGGTGATTAAACTGAGGCGGTACTGCCCCAAAAAATTATGAATGTAGGCTACACTGTCCCGTGAATGTCAAATCATCCCTTTGTCCTGCATTTGGGTATTTTAAATGTGTCATCCTAAATGGAAGACATAGCACACCCGTCTAAGATTCTCTTGCATCTAGATTTGTGGGATTAATTGGCAGTATGGCAGGAACAGCTGTCATGCTTAGGGCTATAAAGGTTATAGAATCTCAATACAGATGCCCTTGGTATAAAGGAAGACAATACCCTCACCTTCATCATCCTCATTAGCATACAGAGGAGGCTAAATGAATGGGTCTCATCATCATCATCAGTTTATGAAAGGAACGTGTCATGGTTTCTTGTTAGCCATGCCAAGAGGGAGATATGTGTTTACTCTCATGTGCTGTGTTACTACTGTAGGTGCTGGTTTAGAACTAATTCATTCGGATGTTAATCTCTCTAAGGGTAGAGGACGGGAGCATTCTCTCCATTATATAGCGTGTTTAATGTGTCTGCTTACGAGAGAGAGAGAGAGACAGGAAGAAAGAGAGAGTGTGTGCTTGCGTGCGTGCGTGCGTGCGTGCGTGTGTGAGACGGCAGTAACCAGATCAGTGTGGCAGCCTTCACCCTCCCCTTCAGTAGAAATGAACACCAGCTCAGCATAAGCTCAGCTCACATACTTCTGGCCTGAGGTTTGAAAGACCCAGACACCTATAAAACATTACAGACTAGACTCAAGTAGACTAACTCTCTCTCTCATCTCCTCTCTCTCAGCGAAAAGTAAACATTTCAGAAGGGTCAACCTCCATCTGTGACTCTCAAATCTCTAAAAAGTAAAGATGGTTTGATGAGTGATTTAAGAGTAGAGATATACACAAAAACAAACCAAGTTATGAAACAATTGTTTGACAGAACATTTCATTCTTATCCTATTTGCCAATGATTGTCTCTCTGGATCCTTTAGTTATTCCAGAGAGAATGGGGTTTAGTATTAGTAAAGCCTGACAAAACGAGTGCTTGGGACTACTAGGTTCCAGGGCCGGCGACAGAATGAATCAGTTGGACGGGCCTTTGATTTCCATAGGCGGGGCACGTTTTTGCACGGGACCTCCTATGTGTGCACTTGCTTGCATTTAGATTTGTTTTTATGGGTGTAATAGCAAAGACCATAGGCTGCTCGTGAGTTTCAAGTTTGGGGAAGCTTGCAATTTACCATTTCTACCGATCTGTGTGCCAGTTATGATTATTTTGATATACACATTTTCGTGGAACAGTTTCATTTCAATAATTACATTTTAGTTTCTCAAAATCATTGTCATGTGGTTAATCATACAAGTCGGAAGTAAAATGATACAAGTCTAAAAGTTAAAAATCAACTATGGCAAGAGCACTACCCTCTGCCATATGGACACATTAATATTCTGTGACCCATTGGAGGCTAAAGAAATGAGAGCATAGAACTCAGAGATAGCCTATTGGCCAATGCAGCAGTAGGCCTATAACTTCCATCATCAACTAAGTAAAATACATAGTCCTCAAGCTGACAAATAAAAACAGTAGAAAATATCCTGCTGAAAATTCTGGTTCCACATTAATCTCTCTACTCCGATTGTCTGCCTCTCTTTCTATCTGTTTTGACTTGAGCTATTGCGAGTGAAGTGCAACATTGTATTAAATCATCAACTGGGTCCGGCCTGAAGCTGTAGCTAGCGAACTTGCATCATTCTATCAACAAGCCTATTTCGGAACCTCAGAGTTTCCTGGGTCAGTGAGCTCAGGTCAGACAACTGTTTTATGACGTTTCCACTGGATACATAGGATCATCATATCATGATATTTTGCTCTTTCACACCGAGGCATTTTGATTATCGAGGCCAGGAGTGTTGGAACGATTTTTTTAAATACTGAGGAACTATCATTCGCAATGGATATTCAAAAAACAGAATTAGTTTGACTTTTGTGAGGCGAACAAAAAATGAATGAGAAGCTCAGCTTACAGGCTATGTGCACACTGCCCATAAAAGGAGGTGGAAACTGAGCTTCCAAATGTATGACTATTAGACACACATATTTCCCTCAGATTACATAGATCCACAAACCCAATTTTGATAAACTCCCATATCTACTGTGGTTCTAAATCAATAGCTGTTTAGTGGTCTGAAAATGTTGGAAACATTAATAACTTGCTTGACCATGCTGTAGGTCATGTCTGTTACTATACAGTTGAAGTCGGAAGTTTACAGACACTTAGGTTGGAGTCATTAAAACTTGTTTTTCAACCACTCCACACATTTCTTGTTAACAAACTATAGTTTTGGCAAGTCGGTTAGGACATCTACTTTGTGCATGACACAAGTAATTTTTCCAACAATTGTTTATAGACAGATTATTTTACTGATAATTCCCTGTATCACAATTCCATTGGGTCAGAAGTTAACATGCACTATGTTGACTGTGCCTTTAAACAGCTTGGAAAATTCCAGAAAATGATGTCATGGCTTTAGAAGCTTCTGATAGGCTAATTGACATCATTTGAGTCAATTGGAGGTGTACCTATGGATGTATTTCAAGGCCTACCTTCAAACTCAGTGCCTCTTTGCTTGACATCATGGGAAAATCAAAAGAAATCAGCCAAGACCTCAGAAAAAACATTGTAGACCTCCACAATTCTGGTTCATCCTTGGGAGCAATTTCCAAACGCCTGAAAGTACCACGTTCATCTGTACAAACAATAGTACGCAAGTATAAACACCATGGGATCACGCAGCCGTCATACCGCTCAGGAAGGAGATGCGTTTTGTCTCCTAGAGATGAACGTACTTTGGTGTGAAAAGTGCAAATCAATCCCAGAACAACAGCAAAGGACTCTGTGAAGATGCTGGAGGAAACAGGTGCAAAAGTATACATATATCCACAGTGAAACGAGTCCTATATCGACATAACCTGAAAGGCCGCTCAGCAAGGAAGAAGCCACTGCTCCAAAATCGCCATAAAAAGATCCAGACTACGGTTTGCAACTGCACATGGGTACAAAGATCATACTTTTTGGAGAAATGTCCTCTGGTCTGATGAAACAAAAATAGAACTGTTTGGCCATGATGACCATCGTTATATTTGGAGGAAAAAGGGGGATGTTTGCAAGACGAAGAACACCATCCCAACCGTGAAGCACGGGGGTTGGCAGCATCATGTTGTAGGGGTGCTTTGCTGCAGGAGGGACTGGTGCACTTCACAAAATAGATGGCATCATGAGGACGGAAAATGATGTGGATGTTTTGAAGCAACATCTCAAGACATCAGTCAGGAAGTTAAAGCTTGGTCACAAATGGGTCTTCCAAATGGACAATGACCCCAAGCATACTTCCAAAGTTGTTGCAAAATGGCTTAAGGACAACAAAGTCAAGGTTTTGGAGTGGCCATCACAAAGCCCTGACCTCAATCCCATAGAAAATTTGTGGGCAGAACTGAAAAAGCGTGTGCGAGCAAGGAGGCCTACAAACCTGACTCAGTTACACCAACTCTGTCAGGAGGAATGGGACAAAATTCACCCAATTTATTGTGGGAAGCTTGTGGAAGGCTACCCGAAACGTTTGACCCAAGTTAAACAATTTAAAAGCTATGCTACCAAATACTAATTGAGTGTTTGTAAACTTCCAGTGGAATGTGATGAAAGAAATAGAAGCTGAAATAAATTATTCTCTCTACTATTATTCTGACATTTCACATTCTTAAAATCCCCCAGTGATTGGTGAACATTTGATCTCCATCACTTTCATGGGAATATGCATTTAGATCTTCTTGAATTACTGTTTCGTGAGCAAATTAGAGCAGATGGTATTAAAAAATGGTTGAGCCTGCCTGTGTTTTGTTTCAATCAAAGCACATTCTGCTTAGCTGCACTCTGTTTTGATTTTTGGCAGCGTGAGATTTTTTTGGAACTATTCATCTAAACATCCTAAAATCTCAGAGGAAATTAGGTGGTGTTTTTGATGTTACAGCAACGTTATATTATGCTAATATTTGGTTATGTTTTGTGGAATACTAATGAATCATTATGTGATCTTCCAAGGTGTGGACGTTTTATGAAAATCGGGGAATATTTGGCCAAGGAAACATTTCTGTTTGGTCTCAGGGAATGTCAAATAGTTAGGAAGGGATACTTTTCAAACAGGATTGAGTTTGAGTGAAGTAGCAGCAAAGATGTTGAATGAGAAACTACCAAATCCTTATGATATATATGTTTTCATTCGCGAAACTTGACCGCAAGAGACAGGTTGGTTGTCTGAAATACGGAACAAATCGACCCTTTTTTCTAAATGAGTGGCGTTTGAATTTGTTGATATAATGCGGGACATGTTTGTTTGTTTTCGGGACAAAGGGACAAAATGCGGGACTGTCCGCAAAATCCGGGACATGTGGTCACCCAAAATTGGACCACTGGGAGAGGGGTGTCTGCTCAACAGGGATTTTCCATCCATGTACTGTTAGTTATGCCAATGGTATAGCCAAGCCATTTCGATCTTTGTTGCTAGAATTGTGCTTTTGATATAAAAGAATAGAAAATATGGTTATTCTTATGTCATTGACACCTTACAGTTTGATATGATACAACGTCTGTGGTTTTAATGTATCATCAATATTATTTACCTGTGTTATTCCTTAGTAGTAACAGTTGCAGGCTTAAGGTGGGTGAGTAAGGATACAAGTACTGTATTTACTTTTGGTTTAGTGTGACTCATCTTGTTGCAATCTCTCTCAGCAAACGATATTCATTACCAAAGAAGGAGGTGAGCATGCACTGGGGAATACTTAGCATACATATGGATAACATAGATGACATATAAATGTCACGTCAAACATCTCCATCCTAAATACATTTTCTGGACAGCACAAGACATCCTCCTCTGAATGCAATGAAATCGATATATGTAATGAAAATAGCTTAGGCTACGCTAAGAGTTGCACACCATACTAAAACATTACAAACTTATATTGCGATTGCTTGATTCATATACCTGATCTCAAAGAGCAGCCTGTTGATAAGCAGAAGCCCTTTCTTGATGCTTTTGAATTCTACAGTATTGCTTCCATGACCTCCAGTGTTAACCAGTGAGAAGTTGAGATCCTAACAGCTACATCTTATAAATTCCTGGATGAGGTCATTGTTGATATTAACATAGAGGTTTGGATCATATCCTGCTGTTTTTTTTTTTCTTCTGAGCTCCACTTGCTTTTTAAGGAGCGTCAACGCCGCGTCTGGTACCTCGGCTAAAAACTTACTGTTGGACGCATCACTGTGGAGAGAGGAGGTTGCATATTTTACGCTTGGAGATAGGTGAGTCAAATTACATTTTGAGAATTAAAAAACAACTTCAAACCTAGTAATATTCGTTTTTAGTGTTGGGATAAAGTTTATCTTTGACTGGGAAAATTCCAGCGGACCAGACTTTTTTTGTTATATATTTCTTTACTCCCCTTTATGTCTATGACATGAGTAAATGTTTAAATCACATTTGTTGTGTTTTTGTTCAATTCTGACTTTGGGTCCAAGCAACAACAAAAAACGGACACAAGGTGCATTTGGGCACATTGAATGCTGGTGTACATAATTAAATTCCACGTAGTTGGCACCAGTTGCTTTAAAGAGGTCTGATAAGGAAGGCTGGAATTTTAATAGTCAGTGATATGAGGTAAAGTCCCATCCCTGAAGGCATGTGATGTTTTTATTCTTAGTGCATTTTAGCCTATTGGCAATTATTCATCTCAAGTATATTTTTTTACGAAGCTGTCGCAGTACATTTTGTAGACTGAAAATGTATAGATTTTCAGATAAAACTAAAGATCTGTGAGTGTCTATATGCATATGGTTATTGTGTGGCTTGGTAAAATACTGAAGCCTATGTGGTCAGTTTTAATGGTTTAAAATGAGCCGTTTGGTACATTTACTAGTGCTTTTAATTTCAAATTTTAAAGTTTACTGACATATGGAAAAAATAACTAACTGAAACCCATTTTATTTTCATTTTATTGTGTTCTGTACACTGATGATGTAATCTATTCAATCAAACCAGCTTTCTGGCATAAGACAAAAGCAGCATTTGTCTTCCTCAAGCAAAATATTGTGTACAATGGGACTCACAAAAAACTGTATTGTATATAATGTTGTTTTGGACATATCCAATAGTCAAAATGTGGTATCCAGTATTAATTGAATAGGGCCCTGACCCCATGTCTACATCAATAGTGCTCAAGAATACCATAACAACAGAAGCCTACCTCCCACCAGCCGGTTATTCAAGGTCAGCCCAAAAACCCTTTACAAAACACACAGTACAATAGGTTGCCCTCAGCCCTGCTACACTTTACTGGTTAAGCCAGCTGCCAAGCCAAATGTATGATGTCATTTTCTCCCAGCAGCAGCTTAAGAACACCTGGGAAGGCCCCTCCTCCTCTAGTGTGACTGGCTCTCATTGTGCCAATGACATCACCATTTTAGGCAATAAAAGCCGAAACAATTTTTTGTTTGGATTGGGTTCAGTGCCCATAACTTTTCATAATATGGTACATTAATTATATGGTACTTTACAGTACACTCCTTGTCTCTGACCAGACTGATTGATTCAGTCCTGTTTCAGTCCATGTGAGCATTTGTGCCTTCGTGAAGAATGTGTTCATGCAAAGTTTAATCTGATCAACCAGTCATATAATGAAATACCAGCGTGGCACACCAGCAGGACCCAATGTTTGCAGACATAATGCCCATTGGAACACATTGTGACATTGATTATGTTAGATCAGAGGGCTCAGCTACTGGAGGGCCTTGTGTTTCCTGTATGGTCCACATCAGTCCCAGGGACACCTGGCCTTCTGCCCAAGAAGACAGCCTCTGGAGCGTTAGTGTCGTCTGTTTGCTCTCACTGTGTGTGTGTGTGTGTGTGTGTGTGTAGGCTTGCGCCTATGTGTACTTGTTGGTTAAGGGGCTTGTAAGTAAGCATTTACATTTACATTTTAGTCATTTAGCAGACACTCTTATCCAGAGTGACTTACAGTAGTGAATGCATACATTTCATACAATTTCATACATTTTTTTTTTCTGTGCTGGTCCCCCGTGGGAATCAAACCCACAACCCTGGTGTTGCAAACACCATGCTCTACCAACTGAGCTAAGGTCTACACCTGTTGTATTCGGCGCATGTGACAATTCAAATTTGATTTGAAGTATGTGTAGATGAGTGGAGCTTATGAAATAATGATACAGCACGCTCACTAGCCTTCCAGCTGACTGCGGAGTAGATCCTAATTAGGCAATGTAGTGTGTCTGACTGACCGGCTGGCTGTGAGGGAAGCAACATTGTCTCCAGTGGAGGCAGAACTGTACCTCCCTGCTTTATCCAGAGCGACTTTACAAGAGCAGTTAGGGGTAAGTGCCTTGCTCGAGGGCACATCAACATATTTCGAACCAGATTTTGGGGATTCAAGCCAGCGACCTTTCAGTTACTGGCCCAACGCTCTTAACCGCTGGGGTACCTATCACCCATCTCCACACCTCATTGTGTTGTTGTTACAGAGAAAGAGAGCGAGAGAGAGAGAGCTCATAACCCTCTCCCAGACCCTCTTTCCAATTGGCAGAAGTACTGTGTGACTCTCCAAATGACTATGAATGTAACCATATTTTCTAACTTGGGGCTCACTACTTTTTAAGGGCGGTCTGCGGGCTTATAGGGAGGGATGAAGTGAGTCTGTCTTTAAGAGCTCTTTCCATCGTCCTACTTGACGTATACTGGGGACAGACTCCTCAATCTATCTTTATGAACAGAACAGACTGAGCTATTGGAGCAGTTTACTTCTGGAGAGATTCAGAGAGCTGTGAGTCATGCAGAAGAAATGGGAGCTCGAAGTGTTGGCCGGCCCACTGTGAAATCCTTATCAGTGTGTGCGCGCTTGTGTTTGTGTGTGGAGCTCAATGTCATGGAAGGGAGGGTTTGGGGGGGTGGTGAATGGAAAAACACATATCCCCCCACACCCCCTCTTGTTTGGAAACACTGTTGCCCTCGATTGACACATAGGACCGAGAATAAATGTGTGGTTGTCTAGGGGGTAGTGACCTTTGTGTGCAAGTGGGACGTGGATATCATGTCAGTGTCATGTCTAGTTGCGAGATGAGGATGTGGGCATGTGATCACGTTCAGACTTGTTGACAAAATGGCTCCTTGTGTCCACTCAGAAATCACACATATTTGACCCAGGTCTGTCTCCACCTTCACCTCTGTTGTTGCTAGGGAACATGTGTTGATATAGTTCTGTGTCTATGTCACTGTGTCTGTGGTGGTGAGTCAGTAATACAATAGTACTCCCCTGAGATTAGACGGCCTTATCACTGCCCTTCCCACTGACCAGGACCAGGAACGGATGTTGACAGAGTCACAACAGAACTCAGACAGACAGAGGGAACATTCTGAGAAATTACCCTTTGGATAGGCTGTCCTTTTGTTTCTGTCTGGGCTATTTCAACCATCCATTAACTCATTTATTACGATTAGAGGCTGACATTTTTGGCCAGAGAGCTGGTCATTGAGAATGTGTTATTTAAGCAATAAGGCCCGATGGGGTGTGTTATATGGCCAACATACCACGGCCCAGGGCTGTTCTTAGGCACCACACAACACGGAGTGCCTGGATACAGCCCTTAGCTGTGGTATATTGGCCATATACCACAAACAGAGGTGCCTTATTGCTATTATAAACTGGTTACCAACATAATTAGAGCAGTAAAAATACATGTTTTGTCATACCCGTGGTATACGGTCTGATATACCACGGCTGTCAGCCAATCAGCATTCAGGGCTTGAACCACCCAGTTTATAATGACAACTTAAACACAGCCACACAAGATGAATAACGCATGTTGCCAGTGGACGTCAGTGTTACTGTAACACATGGTAAGGGATAATTTGTGCTGCAGGGTGGGTTATCGACAGATCTACGAACTGTGAATAAACCGCGGACAACGTACCAGTGACATAGCCGTCTCACAGGGCTATGGTGATCTTAGGCTGTACAGTAGAAGGGGTGTCGGCATGTTCTAATGACCCAATCAGGACCTACTCCTGCATCTGGTCAGGAAGTCCACTCCAGACTTCCTATTTTTTCCTACCTCTCTAATCCCACTGGTAACATGTGCAATACCACTCTGTCTGGTTAGATATATGATGTTTATGCACCGAGGTTTTCAAATGACGTCGTTATCTACCACCACCACCACTACTACCGAACGGCTGCCAGGTTATCCTCTGAACAGTTCTTTTAATCTCTCCCGGGGAGCATAAAGACTGAGACCAATAGCGTTTCATGCAGTGGAGTGCTAGGATGCATTGAGGGACAGCAAATCTGCGGTGCAGAGAGTCCCGATATCTGTGTCCTGGTTGGATAGGTAGACACACTGTGACATGGACACAGTAGATTAGAAATATAGAAAACTCAATGTAGTCGGCATCTTCTCCTACAGTGTGTCACATGTATCGTCAACAGTTTAACACTTCGGTTTGTATGGCTATTGGCTAACGAACTCCTATCGGTTTCCATCTTCAGATTGGAAAAGGTATTTGTGGTTCTTGTGTGGTTTGTTGTCGCTGCTGGAGCCAGGGTGAGTGTGCGGTGCCATTTATGTCCTGTTTAAAGGCAGTACCTAAGGGACTGGTAGGCGGAGCGGGCATTCCTCTGCCATTGTCTACTAGGGGAATAGACACAGTCTCAATAGCGGTACCCGCAAATGAGCCTGTCACACCTCTGCCAGCATTCCAAACACGCATGCGTACAGGGACATGCACGGACACATGCACGGACGCACGCACGTTCACACACACACACACACACAGACACATGCACAAACACACAAGAACACACACACACTGATTTATATTGTCAACACAACAACTGCCTGTTACAGAGGGAGGGGGAGATGGAGAGAGATATTGAGAAAGGATAAAGAAAAAGAACAACTGAGGGAGGCCGTACAAGGGAGAAAGGGACAGGGATGAGAATAATGGGGGGATGAGTGTACTAAACAGAGGACAGAAGACAGGGCTCTTACTCAGGGGGCTTTAAAGGGCAATCTGTGATTGCCACATCAATTTGGGGATTTTTAAATGTATGATATGACTTACACATGCCTCATGAGCTTAGTTCAACTGTCCTACCCCACCAAAACCCAAAATATAAGCTTTCTCTAATGTCTGTAAACAATGTAAATGTAAACAAACACTGAATAGCCTTCAAATATGGCTATTCAGTGAAATCTAAATATTTTGATTTCGTGGATGGTCAATTCTTGCATCCATAGCTCTGTATATGAATTTGAGTGGTTCCATTTTTCCAAACCCATCCCTCAGCTTTTTATTAACAGGTAGTCACTGATCTACAGATTGCCCCTTTAAGTGGTGTGTTGTGGTGTCCATGATACCTACCTGATCATAAATGTTACTCTGTGGGTTTAGTTTAACTGAGGGACAGGTGATTTACACAGACAGGCAACAAAACAACAAACAATCAGTTCAAACCTCAGTAATGGGAGAAAACACATTCTGTGACTACAACCAAATGTCTTAAACAAGCCTCCACTACTTTGTATTCTCCCCATAGGATCTGTTGTCCTCTGGCTTATTCTCCTGGTCGACATGGGTTTCATCCCAAATGGCACCCTATTCCCTATATAGTGCACTGCTTTTGACCATTGTCCACGGGGCTCTAGTCAAGTGTAGTGCACTGCGTAGGAGGTAGGATGTCATTTGGGAGAAACACAGGGAGAAGTGCTGAGACATGGTAGACTCATTAGGGCAAGTAAACAATGGGTATCATGGGTCTTTACTCGGGTCATTGACTTGATGATGTCTTGATTATTTAATCCAGTTTCCGTCATTACCTCCCATACTTTCCTGTTCATTTTGTGTGTGTGTGTGTGTGTGTGTGTGTGTGTGTGTGTGTGTGTGTGTGTGTGTGTGTAACCATACTTATGTGAGGCATTGTGAGGTCCCTGGCAATTCCCAGCCCAAATATTATCATGGCAAAAGTCGTGGCAAAATGTGTAGAATTGCAGGAAATTCGCTTTTAAGCTGCAACAATCTCTCTCCACCCCATGACAAAGTGGTTATAATTTCAGGAAATTAGCTGTAAAACTGATTTTCTTTTCTCTCTTCCCCATGGCAAAATGAGTAGAATTTCATGAAATTTGTTATAAAATGTATTTTTAAACTTTAGATTTTTCTCTCCACCGTCACGACGGGCCAGGAAAAGGTTTTGCCCGCCAGGTGCCCCAACCAAATCTTGCTCAAGGCCCCCAGAAGGCTAGGGCAAGCCCTGGCTACTGGTATAATGCATTTAGTTAAGAGAGTTAAGTAGTTTAACTGCACAAATATATTGATTGCACAAATCCGTTGTCTGCATGTGTGGGTATGGATGTGGGTACGCAGACCCGCGAGCCACTGCGGTCCTTCATGATGAGTTCATATTTTTTGTGGCCCCCGCCCCCATCAAAGTGGCCCATCCCGGGTCTAGGGTGTATAGTTCCTTTTGAGTTACAAAATAAATCCCTCTTACTGTGAACAGCTTCGCTCCTTTCAAGGAAATATTTTCACTGAGAGACACTAAGGTCAACATTGGAAAAAAAGTGTTTGAAAATGTGTCTCTTTTTTCTCCTTTGGATCTTAAATGCATCTTGTGTTTGTGCCTTGAAGAACCTTGTCTGGGAGTGCTTCAGAGCATAGTTTCTAGAACACATAATCTGGTCATGTAAATACAGACAGACACACACAAACGCACACAGAGACACACACGCAGACGCAACATACACACGCACGCACAGACTCACAGACTCACACTCTCTAAGTGTTGATGGTAATATAAACAGCGTTACTAAACAAACTAACCATAAATTATGGCTTGATTAATACACTGTTTGCACAATGTTTTTCAGCACTTTCACTGAGTAATGATATCAGCTTGCTGGTTGGTTGCAGTGTTGCACCGTCTCAGCCACTGTCTCAATGTTAATATAATGTATATATTATATATAAAAATAACATAGGGGGCAATGTTGCCTCTGATGTCACAGCCATGGTATTGGCTTTCTCTCTCTCTCCCTCCCAACGCTCTATTCTTCTGATACATATCCTAAAATGGAATGGACAGTTCATGGTCGGGTTTGGGTGTGGGGTTAGGGGGTGAGGGGGCGGCTGTGGGCGTCAGGCTGTGGGTCAGAGGGGGGTGTATATATAACCCATACCTTGGTGGGGTGTGTGGTCTTCTTTCTCCCTGTGTGGATGCTACTCTCTCCTCCGGTCCTTGGATTTGTCTTTCTCCTCTCCTTACCTCTCTTACCTGGACCTAAACATGGCTTACAGACTTTCAGGTAGCTAAAGAAATAGGCTGATGTAGTGTGGGGTTGCATTGTGATGGATGCTTGTCTTGTTCATACGGGTTCAATCCATTACTGATACCTGGTGCTGGACAAGTGGTGGTGGTTTGGGGAGATTTTCTCAAGTTTGGTCAAAGACAGTGGCTGGTAGGTTATGGAAAGTTCCTCTTGGGCCTTGGCTAGAAATATGGGTTTGTTTGGTGCGTCATAATGGACATTTTGTGAGGAACCACTACTCTGGAGTTCATTTTCTAATTATTGCATTTTTGGTGGAAAGGAAGCTAAGGTCTTATGACACCACAGAGGGAGCAAAGAGGTCCGTAGAGTAAGTTGGAAAAAAATTCTGGAGAAAAGTGATGGTTTGACCTTTTTCAAGGCAATGCTATTTACAGCTGGATTGATGCATCTGTATCGTGGAAATGAAGTCCTTGGGACAGCATCATTTAGGCTGTAAGTAGTGGATCAAAGATGATTCATTCAATATGTTTTTATTGGGTACATTTCAAGTCAGACAGAGATCTCACATGGTAGATACTATACATACAGTGCCTTCAGAAAGTACTGACCCCTTGACTTTTTCCACATTTTGTTGTGCTACAAAGTAGTATTAAAATGTATTTAATTGTCTTTTTTTTGTTGCAACAATCTACAAAATACTTTATAATGTCAAAATGGAAGAAAAAATGTAACTAATATATCTTGATTAGATAAGAATTCACCCCCCTAGTCAATACCTTTAGCAGCGATTACAGCTGTGAGTCTTTTTGGGTACATCTCTAAGCTCTTTACACACCAAGGATTGTGCAATATTTGCCAACTTATTATTTTTAAGCTCTGTCAAGTTGGTTGTTGATCATTGCTAGACAGCCATTTTCAAGTCTTGCCAGAGATTTTCAAGCAGGTTTAAGTCAAAACTAGGCCACTCAGGAACATTCAAGGTTGTCTTGGTAAGCAACTGTAGTGTAGCCTTGACCTTGTGTTTTAGGGTTATTGTCCTGCTTAAAGGTGAATTAATCTCAGAGTGTCTGTTGGAAATCAGACTGAACCAGGTTTTCCTCTAGGATTTGACTTGTTCTTAGCTACATTCAGTTTATTTTTATCCTGCAAAACTCTGCATTTCTTGCTGATGACAAGCATACTCATAACTCCCGAGTGGCGCATCGGTCTAAGGCACCGCATCTCAGTGCTAGAGGTGTCACTACAGACCCTGGTTCGATTCCAGGCTGTACAATAACCGGGCGTGATTGGGAGTCCCTTAGGGCGGCGCACAATTGGCTCAGCGTCGTTAGGGTTTGGCCGTCATTGTAAATAAGAACCTAGTTAAATAACATTTAAAAAGAAACAATGCAGCCACCTCCATGCTTGATCATTTGTAGAGTGGCACCCAATGATGTGTTGCATTTGCCCCAAACACTTTGTATTCAGAACAAAAAGTGAATTCCTTTGCCTCATTTTTTTTGCAGTATTACTTTAGTACCTTGTTGCAAACAGGATGCATGTTTTGGAATATTTTGTATTCTGTACAGGCTTCCTTATTTTCACTCTGTCATGCAGGTTAGTATTGTGGAGTAACTACAATGTTATTGATCCGTCCTCAGTGTTCTCCCATCACGGCCATAATTCTCTGCAACCGTTTTAAAATCATCCTTGGCATCATGGTGAAATCCCTGAGCATTTTTTCTTCCTCGCTGGCAACTGCGTTAGGAAGGACGCCTATATCTTTGTATTGTCTGGGTGTATTGATACAACATCCAATGCCCAATTAATAACTTCACCGTCCATGCTCAAAGGGATATCTTTTTATTTTTATTTTACTAATCTATCATTTAGTGCCCTTCTTTCTGAGGCATTGACTCCATTTGAATCTGTGCTTGAAATGTTCTACTCAACTGAGGGACCTTACTGATAATTGTATGTGTGGGGTACAGAGATGGGGTAGTCATTCAAAAATCATGTTAAACACTATTATTGCACACAGAGTCCGTGCAACTTGTGTGATTTGTTAAGCAAATGTTGACTCCTGAACTTATTTCGGCTTGTCATAACAAAGGGGTTGAACACTTATTGACTCAAGACATTTCTGCTTTTCATTTGTTTATTTAATGTGTCCAAATTTCTAAAATCAAAATTCCACTTTGACATTATGGGGTATTATGTGTAGATCAATTTAATACATTTTATATCCAGGCTGTCACGCAACAAAATGTGGAAAAAAGTCAAGGGGTGTGAATACTTTCTGAAGGCACTGTAGCAGTTGATCTTACTGACCCCCCTCTCTCTGGGGTCCGTTTGGCTTTGATCTGCCATCAGTAAGCCATCCGTGATCAATGTTAATGAGAGCCAGGCTCTGTGAGGCTATCCCTGGCACCATCCTGGTTCACCACTCACTGTGCTCTTACTCTGACCTTTCCTCTGTAAAGTGTTTCTCCCACCCCCAGGGACCAAAGTGGTGTACTCCAAAAAGAGTGCTGGTGCATACCATGGCTGTTTCTGTGGAAGCAGCTGTGTGATTGGCAGTAGCTGAAAGGCTTAGCGCTTAATCACAGTGCTCTTTTATTAGGCACATCTAGACCCACAATGGTCACGGTGGCACGCACAGTGTCCTCAATAGTCAATCATCTGACTTTGTGGGCCTAGATGTCCCTGACAGATGGGCACAGTGCTTACACAGAATGGAATGCATGGTTTACTCAGTTTGAGATGGATTTGGGCTTCTGAGACTGTGATACCTTGATACCCTACTGCCTCTAATCTAGCCATTGATCCTGTCCTGCCAATTGGATTCTATTGACCTGATCCCGACTGGCTCGTACCACTGAGATAAGAATGGGGATGACTCACCGGTGGCTCTGTATAGGGGCTTAAGCCAGGCTGCCTCCTTTATCCCTCTGGCACAGTGAAGACGGGCCTCTCTCTTTCCCCTCTTCTACGAATCCTTCCATCCTCACTAGACACTACAGCTGGGAGAGAACACATACCGCAGCGGCTCTAACTCATCCCGTTCAGTTCACCACATCCCCAGGCCACTCGAAGAGCACCAATTGGCACTCGTGAATATTTGCAGTGTTCCCACGGCTACCAGGATATATTGTCATTCCATCATTAGTATTTCCCCCCCATTGCTCTCATTGTATTAAAAAGGTTTAAGATACTTGAACGCTCACAATAATATCACATCTGTTGTCTCATTAATCAGAGATATTTTCGTGAAGACGGGTTGGTTGTTTAGCAACAAAACCAATGTGTGCACAACTATGGGGCAAAACAGACAGGGTTGGCTTATATTGTTGACAACATGTGAACTGTATTTTGTCTCCAATGTTTATTGAAAACATAAATACATTTGCACAATCAGCACTTGTCTCTCAAATAAGGAGATGATCGTGGACTACAGGAAAAGGAGGACCAAGCACGCCCCCATTCTCATCGACGGGGCTGCAGTGGAGCAGGTTGAGAGCTTCTCGTTCTTTGGCGTCCACATCACCAACAAACTATCATGGTCCAAGCACAGCAAGACAGTCGTTAAGAGGGCACGACTAAACCTATTCCCCCTCAGGAGACTGAAAAGATTTGGCATGGGTCCTCAGATCCTCAAAAGGTTCCACAGCTGCATCATCGAGAGCATCCTGACGGGTTGCATCACTGCCTGGTATGGCAACTGCTCATCCTCCGACTGCAAGACACAACAGAGGGTAGTGCGCACGGCCCAGTACATCACTGGGGCTAAGCTTCCTGCCATCCAGGACCTCTATACCAGGCGGTGTCAGAGGAAGGCCCTAAAAATTGTCAAAGACTCCAGCCACCCTAGTCATAGACTGTTCTCTCTGCTACCGCACGGCAAGCGGTACCGGAGCACCAAGTCTAGGCCCAAGAGGCTTCTTTAATAACTCTACCTACATGTACATATTACCTCGACTAACCGGTGCCCCTGCACATTGACTCTGTACCGGTACCCCCGGTATATAGCCTCGCTATTGTTATTTTACTGCTGCTCTTTAAAATTATTTGTTACTTTTATTTATTTTTGGGGTATTTTTCTTAACTGCATTGTTGGTTAAGGGCTTGTAAGTAAGCATTTCACTGTAAAGTCTACACCTGTTGTATTCGGCGCATGTGACATATACAATTTGATTTGAAATACATTGTTACAGTTGTTGGTTAGGTAGATAGCATATTTGAGCAACTTACGATTCCCCACATGGCAGTTTCTTGTCATTCTTGCAAGTAATCTGGCCATCCAGAATCACAACACACTGACTTCTTCCCCATGGAAGCACACACTTTGTTTTCGTGACATTGTCAGCTAACCCATCTATGAGACATGTAGGAGGCTCGCAAGTGCATGACATTGACAATCAAGATGATCACAATGACACATACTGTAGGTCACTGAAAGACTGAAAGAGCATTGTTCATTCCAGGGAGGCCATAGAACACAACCAATCTCTTCCAGGACACAGCTGGGTCTTCACCCTTACAAAAAAAGATTGCAGTTTTGAAACTGCAGTAAAAGTACAGTAACTGCTATTTTGGACGCAGTAATTGCAGAATAACTGCAGTGTACTGCAGTTATACTGCACTCTAACTGCATTTATACTACACAATTACTGCAGTAAAAAAAACAGTGTTATTTTGGATGCAGTATTTGCAGCATACTGCAGTTATACTGCACTCTAATTAAGTAATAAGGCACGAGGGGGTGTGGTATATGGCCAATAAACCACGGATGTTCTTAGACACGACGCAACCCCCGAGGTGCCTTATTGCTATTATAAACTGGTTACCAACGTAATTAGAGCAGTAAAAATACATGTTTTGTCATAGCCGTGGTATACGGTCTGATACACCATGGCTGTCAGCCAATCAGTATTCAGGGCTTGAAACACCAAGTTTATAATTACAGTTATATTGCAGTGTACTGCAGTTATACTATACTCTGAATGCTATATTATTCCTAAAGGCAGTGTTGGGGAGTAGTGAACAACATGTAGTTCAACTAGTAATTTAACTCATTTCTGCAGTAGCTTGGTGGTAGTTGAACTAAACCAAATCTAGATAGTGTTTTCACTAGTTAATTGCTTAATACTGGAACTACACACAACTTTTTTTTGCAAAAAGCAGAGAAAATATGGGTGAAGTGGGCAATAATTGACATTCTATAAACATGATCCCAAAGGGATCGGTCTTGCAATTTGTATTCTATGACATTTCAGATCTACATATGATAATCTTCCACGAAGTAGTTTGGATGTAGTGAACTACTTTTTCAAGGTAACTTTAGTTAAGTAAACTATATGTTTCTTAAGGGTAGCTTTAGTGTAGCTTAACCTTCTTCCAGTGTGAAATAATTGGTAGCTTGGTAAACTATATTTTCAGAGTATCTCGGTCTTATCCTGACGGATGATCCGCCTGTGCCGCCCATTGTGATCGGAATGTTAATGAGAGGAGCAGAGGACGTTGTTTACTCTAACAGCCAATGAAATGACGCTGCCAAAAAGAAGACAACGGCAGAGAGGTTAGGTGGGATGTGATGGACTGAATGAGCCAGGCACTCTAAAAATATGACTTAAAACTTTCCAACAAAGCCTGATAAAGTCAGCCAACCCCCGCAGGGCCTGAGTTAGACAGAGTGATGACTAGACGCTAAAGCTCTGTTCACAGCCAGACATCTGTGGGTCATTTTGAGGCAGCCATTTTCCACACACTTCCCTCAGCCGTTTGGCATGCCAGTGCTAAGCCCCTTGTCTGGTTGGGTCTGATTAGAGGACAGATCTCGTACTGGGATGCCAGCTTGAACATGTATTTTTCTTAGCTTGGATGATGGATAGGTTTTGTGTGTCTGGGTGCCTGCTAGACAGGGCCATGTTTTGTCAACATGACAGTGTGTGTTAGTCCCAATTGTCATACCTTAATAGAAAATGACTCAAGTAAAAGTGAAAGTCACCCAGTAAAATACTACTTGAGTAAAAGTCTAAAAGTATTTGGTTTTAAGTATATTTAAGTATCAAAAGTAAATGTAATTGCTAAAATATACTTATGTATTAAAAGTATAAATAATTTTAAATTCCCTATATTAAGCAAAGCAGACAGCACCATTTTCTTGTTTTTATTATTTACGGCTAGCCAGGGGCACACTCCAACACTCAAGCATAATTTACAAACGAATCATTTGTGTTTATCGAGTCCGCCAGATCAGAGGCAGTAGGGATGAGCAGGGATGTTCTCTTGATAAGTGCATGAATTTGAATATGTTCCTGCCTTGCTAGCATTCAAAATGTAACGAGTACTTTTGGATGTCAGGGAAAATGTATGGAGTAAAAAGTACATTATTTTCTTTAGGAATGTAGTCAAATAAAAGTAGTCAAAAAATATAAATAGTAAAGTACAGATACCACAAAAAACGACTTACGTACTTTACACCACTGGTTAATGGCAGTGTGAGGACGTTTGGAGGGCCCTGAGTCATTATTCAGGTCTGGGTGCATGCGTTGTAGATGGCTGAGGAACAAGTTCCAAGTTTTAATGTCATGTGCACAAGTAACACTTTTTTTTGGTTACTACATGATTCCATATGTGTTATTTCATAGTTTTGATGTCTTCACTATTATTCTACAATGTAGAAAATAGTAAAAATCAAGAAAAACCCTGGAATGAGTAGGTGTGTCCAAACTTTTGACTGGTACTGTACATATGACTTGTTCCCCAAGGTAAATGTGATTGTTGTTGTGTGTTTGTACAGGGCCGAGGAGCTACTCTACTTCCACCATGACGGAACGCTTTGACTGTTACTATTGCCGTGACAACCTGCATGGGAAGAAGTATGTGATGAAGGATGAGAAGCACGTGTGTACAAAGTGCTTCGACAAGCTCTGTGCCAACACATGCGTCGAATGCCGTCGCCCCATTGGGGCTGATGCCAAGGTGGGTATCGCATATGTCCTTGTGAGTGTGTGCGTGTGTGTGTACCCTTAAATGTGTGTTCATAAAGCTGATTGGCTTCAGTTCATATGTCCAGATTAAGGCCAGTGTTACATATCTGTACCAGTATCCACAAAGCCTTTCAGAGTAGGAGTGCTGATATAAGATCAATTTAGCCTTTTAGATAACGAATATGATTATATGGACAGGTGGCGACCTGATCCTGGGGCAGCAGCCGCCGCCTCCACAACATAACAGTCACAGATACTTACTTGTGTTATAGACACTATCATTGCTAACGAACCCTGAAGTATTATACCATTCACATTGTTTCACCGTGACTAGTGTCTACCCCAGGGTGTCCGTATTGGCTGTCTGGCCCTTCATGCTATGCTGCACTCAAATTCTCGTAATCTACACTAACGCTTTCCAGAAGGACATACTCTTTTTTTCTGGCTAACACCTCTGAATACCGTCGCCAACAAATGATTGGGGAAAGAGTCTCAGTTTGATGAGGTGTGTAGGAAGCCCATGTGAATGAATGCATCTCACGCCTTTCCCTCCCTCCTCTGTCCAGGAGCTGAACCATAAGAACCGTCACTGGCACGAGGAATGCTTCCGCTGTGCCAAGTGCTACAAGCCCCTGGCTAACGAGCCCTTCGGCGCCAGGGACGACGGCAAGATCATGTGTGGCACGTGTGGCTCCCGCGAGGATGGCAACCGGTGCCAGGCCTGCTACAAGGTGGTCATGCCAGGTGGGCTTAACCATACCCATAATACACTTCTTAAGTGGCCTAGCAGTGTGCACATGGCTGCTGTTTTCATTTATGTTGTTCATGTGAAGCCCAGGGCAAATTCCGACTGTGTGTGTGCGTGCGTGTGTAAATTCACTCTGAAGCGCTAGAGTGGGCTCTGGGCGTTCGTAAAGTCAGACCGTTGTCAGATTGTCCGTGTTGAGGAGTAGGGTTGATCCAAGTGTTCTGACCTCACAACGGCAGTCAAGCACCCGAGCTAACTGGCTATCTTGTTTGCTACTTTCAGACACAAATGAGAGAACATCTCACTGACCATTTTACTCGCCCTAGCATAACTGGTTAGACTGTTTATGTTATCTAGAGCGTTGGTGACTAACTGAGCTGCTGGCAACAAATTAATTACGTGTTTTTCCCGACGCTTACTGATACCGGTCATGTTCAACAGGTGTTGCGCATTCGTAAATGAATCCGTTATTCTGCACTCTGGGACACTCAGACAAGAGTACTCTGAAATCGGATTAGATAGACAGTAAATTTACGTACTCACCCACTGCGTGAAACAAGTGTCTGTTTTCTAATGTATTATATTTTTGACTGCCAGGCACCCAGAACGTGGAGTATAAAAACAAGGTGTGGCATGAGGAGTGCTTCACCTGCTTCGAGTGCAAGCAACCAATCCGCTCGCAGAGCTTCCTGAACAAGGGCGACGACATATTCTGCGGCCCATGCCACGAGAAGAAATTTGCCAAGAAATGCTTCCACTGCAAGCAGGTGCATAAGACCTGCCCCTTCACACACCCACAAACAGAACAAAATCGTTGTCATTCTGTTGTGAATTTTGTTTAACATGGCAGGAAATAGTGTAATACAGTAGGCCTAATTATAGCATTCTTATACTCAAGTATACCAACAGAAGGTACAAGTTAAAAGGAAACGCTTTCAGTTATTCATACAGAATAAGTACATGGTCTTCCAATGCAACTAACATGGTGTTTCTCCCCTCAGCCCATCACCACAGGTGGTATAAGCTACCAGGACCAGCCCTGGCACTCCGAGTGCTTTGTGTGTCATACATGCCGTAAGGGCCTGGCCGGAACCCGCTTCACCTCCCACGAGGAGCATGTCTACTGTGTGGACTGCTACAAGACCTCCGTGGCCAAGCAGTGCAATGGCTGCAAGAATCCCATCACAGGTCAGACACCCACACTTTACATGAACATTTATGCCTTATATTTATTGTATAGACACCTTTTATAATAAATGAAGGATTTCATTGTGTAGGATGGAATGTTTTTAGTGAGATTCAGTGGCATTAATAAGATGTTATGGCTGTAAACTGGCTATAATATATCTGGCTCATTACTATGCTGCACATACTCTCCCCCATAATACAGGGTTTGGCCATGGGACCAACGTGGTGAACTACGAGGGTCACTCCTGGCACGAGTACTGCTTCAATTGCAAGAAATGCTCCCTCTCCCTGGCCAACAAGCGCTTTGTCATCAACGGAGAGGACATCTACTGCCCTGACTGTGCTAAGAAGCTGTGAGCATGGTCAGCAACGGGGGCAGAACATAAACGGGATAAGCCAAATAACTCAAATGAAGTGGCCAATCAAGGGTTTAAAAGAGAAAGCATGTATTAGGTTATTCACCTGAATGAAATCTAACAGCAGTTGAATATGAATCTTGTTCCACTGTTTTCTGTCATTGTTGAATACTAAACACACCAAGTGGTTTGTTTTTTTTGGCCTACAATATGTAATACTAACAAGCTTGGGTCAAATCCAGAACTCTGCATAGTCAATAGGGAATGCCCTTTCCCGTTCCTTACTGGAACAGTAATAATGGCAATTACATGCTTCTTGAATCATATACTTGCTATGTAATCAGTCACGGTGTCTCTGAAGTGATGTTTGAAGAGCTGTTGAGGGTTTTGCGTATAGGGCTTCAATAATCAGTATGGACAAACTAGGTCTTTGTAGGTATCAAAGTGTTACGCTCAGAGTCTAATCATGTACTCAGCTTTTTAAAGTGAAGTTCAGGATGTGAATGCATATTATTGATCAATAAAGGTAAGTGCCAAAATGGTGTTTATTTCCCTCTGCTCAACAGAAATGAAACCCCTTTTATTTTGCAAAACTTTATTTAACAGTTTATATCCTCTCAGTACATTTTAGATATATTTACAAATATAATTTGTGGACAGGGCTTGGGTTAGGGTCTGAAAAGCCTCCAGAAACCAATTCATATTCACTGTAGCCCTGGTCAGGTAGAATGATTGTCATGGCCAAGGTAAGGACATGGAACGCGTTTTATTAGTTATTATAGCAATCTAAGGCACCATTCTATCCTACCGTCATCGCAACTGACTCATGAGATCGTTAAGAACAGTTAGCTCCGTATTCGAGCCCACAGATGCAGAAAGGGATTCAAATAAAAGTGTCCAAATCCTGTTTATTAGTGATAGATCAGGACTGCCATGTATTGGTGGTTTCTGACTGATGTGCCACTGCCTAAGCACATGTAGTGCTGACCACAGAACCACCATGGGTTTCATATTGAACACGCCTACAGCAATATCCTGCACTTTGAATAGATGGTTTGTCAAGTCAAGGGGGAAGTTCAGAAAAAGCCTGGCTGGGAAGAGACAGGAGAGGATAGAGAAAATGTATTTCCTTCAAGAATACCAACCCCCCCCTCAGGACTATACAGTGAAGTTAAGTCACCCCAATCTACAAATGTAATTTATTTCAGAAAGCTTTTCAACCCTTTTAAAAGTGGAAAACCTCCCACAGTGCAAAGCGTATCATATTGTGATGAATAATAAAAAGGTTTGCACATAAACTAAAAACGGTTTCTCCTCTGACAGAGAGATGCATGTTAAACAATTAAGGGCTTGTTTGTTTAGTCAAAGTTACATTCTTTAAGCCTATAAGTCAAAGCTAAGCTCATGGCCCTCCAACTCTAGACAATGTATAATATAAAGCCATTTCAGAGAAACCTTCTGGTTTATTAGCACAACAATCAGCCAACAGGCTTATTATGAGGCAAAAAATAAGGTCCCCAAACCTCTGTTTGGACGATTCAAGCATAGGGAATTAAAGCTTCGATACAGCTTTAAACAAAATAAACAAACGAGACAAGCACAAGACTGACCAAATCACATTGTTCCCGTCTCCATCCTTCAGTGGTAGACTCAGTCACACTGCTGTTACAAAGAGGTGTGTGGCGCAGTGGTCCGTGTTCATGTTAACTTTTCTATTGCAACCTTTCACACCATGTTAAAAAGCCCTGAAACATTCTCCCACTCCTCAGTTGGGAACAAAGGCAATTGTCTGAGGTGGTTGGGGGATGAAAAGCAGAACCTTTCAGAGCCTCACAAAAATGCCCTCAATCAACATACACACCCATGTTCTCTCAACAGTATGAGGATCCCATGTGTTGTCCCCTAGGGCTTGTAGAGTACTGGAGAAGAGGGTTTCCTATTAGCGCCCAGGGTAACACCCCCACACAAACCCTTAGCCCCTATCCCTTTGCACTTGAGGTGATCTGTAAGTATTTGATAGGCATAAGCAATATAATAACGTCACCTTGTAGAATTGTTGCCAGATTGTTTACACCGATCCAATTTAGTGTCTAGAGGGTAGGGACTAGGGCTTGACTTGGAACAGTGCGTAGGGCAACAGCACTGACTACCCTGCCAAAGGGCACGAGTTAAACAGAACCCAAACTAAAATACAGTAACAGATAACGAGACTAACATCCATTCCCACTACACCACCCCACCCATATCGGCCTAACACTGATTATATATACACACACGGTACAATAACACTTAAATATGTAGAAATATATTTTCATATAAACAGACAGCCAAATTATACATTATAAAAATAATTGAAATGTGTTGTTTTTTTGCCGGGAGGGAGAAAGTATAAAAGCATTAGCTAGTGTGTTTTGGAGATCATAGGGCCTTAGTAGAGAAGCAATGGAATTCGCATGGAACGAGCTACACAGACGGCGTACATCTACTGCCGGGTCAAAACTGCTCAGATGCCTGAGAACTGTTGTTTCAGCCCTATACTTTGGGCGTTGTAAGTGAGAACTTCAAAACCTTTCAAGTTCAGTTTCTGGACTAGTACTGTACACACACACAAACCCCTTCAGAGAAAATTCTGAAGCAATTCTAAAATGAAGCTGATGGACCTTGTCTGACTGCAATTAACCAACATACACACGTGAATCCGTTATGGGCTATAGTCATTCATATGGTAAGAGTATAGATTCATGCAGTCATTGCTGGGGGTCAAGTTATACCTCAGCGCTCAGGATGCAATTAAATTAGAATTTGATACAAGTTAGCTAACAATTAAGTCTATACATACATGTTAAACCGTAACGACATGTCAAAATATTAGGATAAACCTAAAGACCAGGAACTGAAAATTAACAGCAACAGTTAAACTTCACTGAACAAATATTCACAAAATCACCAGCTTTTTGGGGAATTCCTATATCCTTCAGTTTGTCTTTACAAAGTAATAGTCAAGTCATTTCATAAAACAATCAGTTTGATTTGCAGACATAAGTGCCCCCTAGTGGCCCTAAGAAGAGTAGAAGTGAAGGAGGTGGGAGAAGGCGAGGTGGTGGAGGGGCTCTGACCAGCCCGTCGGGGCACAGGGGGTAAACCATAGAATAGGGTCTAGAGAGTTTTAAGGCTGGGTCTATGGATGCTGGGAAAAGCAGCCTGCCAGACAAAATCCAGAATTCTAGGTCAGAGTACAATTTGGATAGGATGGGATTACAGTTACATAGTGCTGCTCACGACTTGGGCACACAGTAGGTCATAACTGGTTTGTGTAAGTGCTCCCTCAGTCTCAGTCTATTCACTGGAGACGCCCCTTTAGGCAGACCCTGATAGACTACAGTACCCAGCCCACTCCCCACCAATCAAAATGTGTTTGATCACATCTCGGGGGGGGGGGGAGACGACTCAAGTTTCCTGACGTGAGAAGTAGTGAAGTCTTAACCATCATATAGCCGAGTGCACGTGCATCCTGGAATATTCTCAAACCAGAGTAACCCCCAAAAAATAGACGTGAGATAACGGTAATTACATATTACGAAGAAGCCAAAATGTATAAATTACGTCACACCCCCTGCGCCAACACCTACAAAACATCAAGTGTGAACAAAACAAAATAAAAAAGAACCAAGTGAAATGGTAAGTATGGGAGGGTAAAGATGAGACCTTAAAGCGAGCACATTGAAGGAAAATGGAGATTTTCCCTGAAGCATCGTTTCTTTGTTGTATTTTTAATGTTATTTTTTTTTTCTCCTCTTGTGGTGGGGGGGGTGCAAAGCTAGCGTTCTGGATGTGTCCCCCATGCTCTTCCTTTGGCTGTGGGGTGTGTGTATGTGGGTAAGTGTGTGTGTGGAGGGGGGTCAGCTGGACAGGAACTCCAGGAGTGCAATATTAACAGGCCTCTGAAGGGAGAGCTGCAGCCTCACATCTCTACAGAGAGAAAAAAAGGGAACAAAAATGTGTAACTGATTATAGAATATCCACAAAGCTATTTACTTTTCTACACAACACGTGCAGTACAGTTACAGTAAATCAACTATACAACCAGTTTAGTTGCCAAATACTTTTCTCTCACCTGCTAGTGCTTCGATAGGCTGGCTGGAGGGGTGGAGGGTGGCCACGGGAATCCCCTTGTCCTCGAAGGCCACCCTGGGCCCCTCGGGACAGTCGATGAGGCCCTGGTTGCGGCCCTCTGCATCGATGAGGGGCCGGCCCTTGGAGTTGACACCCAGGTCAATGAACTCCTCGAAGCTCCAGGGGCCAGGCTTACCGTTGAGCCCCGGGGCCAGCTTGTTAGAGTCCTCGTTCAGGAACTCTGAGCCTTCTACCAGGCGACCCTTAGGCACTGGACTGGAAGGGAGAGAGCCAGTCAGAGTATAAGGAAGGCGTCGAGTGAGTAAGTGAAAGAGACACTTAAAGCCAAAAAAGTCCTACATCAGTGTCATTGTGCTTCAAGTATTTGGGAGTGTGTGTGTGTGTTTGTGTCATACTTAACAGCCAGGGGCTCCTCAGCACTGGTTCCGTTGTTGTTCTCCTTGTCGTCCGCCTCTGGCTTCCAGTTCACGCTGCCCAGCGGCTCCCTACGCTCTCCCATTGGCTCGCTGCGGGTCAGGCCACGCCCCTCCTCGTCCATGCAGTCCGTCTCCATGGCAACATCTCCGGTCTGGGCTGACTCTTCGTCTGCGGAGACGAAACAAGCAGATGACTCAATTTGCACACGTACACAGAGGGAGTGGTGTCTGTGCAAACAGACAGGCCATTCACAGTGTACACACACGGATGGTGGACAGTTACCCTTGGTTTCTTCTTCGTCCCCCTCATCTCCCTCCTCATCCTGCAGGTCTTTCTCATCATAATCCCTCTAAACAGGACACATTAACAGAGTACTGGTCAAAATATCCATCAACAAGGAGGTGCAAGTACTACTGGGTGTTTTTATCCAAGGCGACTGACTTAAGTATTCGAGAAATGCCTGTTGCCATGGAGAGATCAGAGCTTGAGAAATGTGAACTCACTTTTTCTAGGTCCCCTTTTCTGGTTCTCTTCATGATCTCCTCAATTCGCTGTAAGTTAGAGCGACAGGTAGGTTCATGTCAAGAACTGCTGGCAAATTACAGCCTGCAGACCCTCAACGTAATACAAGTTAATGACACGGTCGATTTGATTGGACTGCTTTAAAATTCAAGTGTTGGTATATAGGGAGTGGATGTAGGGGGTATTTTCACTGAGTGTGCATACTTAACGTGTATAATGAACATGTTACTGAGACCATAGTGAATGCATGGTGTGTATGATAGTGTGCAAGCTGAAATGGTGATTCTCCACCCACCTTCTTCCTCTCCATGCGTTCCTGTTGGTTCTGGGCCATGACCCTCTCTCTCTCAATGCGGACCTTCTCTGCCTCAATTGCAGCCTGTGCCTCCGCCTCTTCACGCTGCGATTAGACAAACATGTTGTCAATCACACAAGCAACCAATCAATTAGATCAACACAAGACAATACATTTTTCCGTACCTCTTTCTGTAGCTCAGCCTGTCTCACGGCCTCCTCTACCTCCAGTCTTTCTCTGTCTGCCTCCGCCATAAGAGCGTCCTCTTCCTCCCTCTTCTTCCTCTCCTCCGCCAGCCTCTTCTCCTCCTCCAGGCGTTTCAACCGAGCCTCCTCAGCCAAGCGTTTCTCCTCCTCCTTCCTCAGCCTGTAGATAACGAGATATGGTCGGTCAATTTCCCCCCAGAGAGAGAGAGAGATTATAGTAGCCTCGTCTGGTTCCTCACTTCTCCTCCTCCTCTCTCAGTACTCGGAGGGCCTCCTCCCTCTCCTTCTTCTCCCTCGCCAGACGACGGTTCTCGGCCAGGATCATGGCGGCCTCTGCAGCCGAGTTGGTGCCCGCCATGGACTTGTCTGAGAGCCAGAGAGGAGACACAAGAGTTTAGTTTGACCAATCTAAGCTAATATATTGGTTCACTAATAACCACGTTTCAAGGCATAGCCAACAAGATACAGGAGCCACAGCACCAAACACTACATATAGAACTCTACTACTATAGAGGGAGATCGATGAAAAAGATGGAGAGAAAGACGGAGCAAAAGAGAGAAACAGTGTGGGATCCGATTTCAAATGACAGTCTCTGTGGCTGCTGGTCATAAAGAGCTCTCTGTGTGTCCTACTGATAGTGTGTCCCTGCAGCACACACAGTATCCATTAACCCTCTCCTAATGAGTTCTACAGTAGTAGTACAGGACTCTCACCAGAAGGGGGCACGAGACATCTCTAGGGCTAACAGGATGTAACTACAGCTGGGAGGGAGTTCATGGCTGTGCTGGTCCACAGAGAATTTACAGCTAGCTACACACTAACTTCCTGCTGCTGCCACGTCAGTTTCCCTTGCTAATGAGCCACAGAGGAACACACTGTGGTGAAATTTAGGCATTAAGCTATAGATCATTTAGATACATCAGGATGGAGGACAGAGCAGAGGCTAGTCTGAGCCAAACGGATGTTCTTTATAGTGACTGAGTAATACAGTATATACAGTACAGGGTTTTAAACCCACTGCCTCAGGGACTCACGGTACAGCCCCTCGCTCTCATTATCAGACGAAAGTGAGTCTCAAGACTGAGACTGTTGGTGTTTTTTCCTGCTTGATCTGAGCACGGCAAGGTCCTTATGCAAGTGAGATTTTAGCCCTATGTCATGACTGTGGTACTGACAGAAGGAAATGGCTAACTCAGCCTAGAGAGAAAGGTGATCTCAGTGAGGTTGGAGGTCCTCTTCACTCACCGTCCTTGTCTTTATCTTTGGTCTTACTGGAGGTGGTATGAGTAGGGGTGGGTGTTGTGCTGGTCTGGGGAGCCTCTGGGGACTGGGGCGCCACAGGCTGGACGGGACACAGGTCCTTTGGCTTGGAGTCCCTCTTCCGCAGGGTTGGTGGGCCGGTGGGGGTGAGGGCCGGTCTCTGGATGGGTGGAGGTTTGGCCGAAGTGGGCTGGGGGGACGGGGGCTTGGCCGAGCTAAACTGAGGGGATGAGGGGCGATGTTTGATACCCCCAGGTGACGGGGGACGGTTACGTGGGCCTGGCCTGTAGAGGGGAGACAGGATTTATGACGGGTTTACAAAGTATCCAACACAGCTAAGCAATTTTAACAGTACACAATTAAAACACAGGAAATATTGAATATAGTTAACATTTTCTCAGGGAGAGATGTGGAGTCTTACTTTGCACTGGGGGAGGGGGTTCTCTTGCTCGCTGGGAGGGGGGCGGGGGAGGGCGAGCGGTGGCGCCCCGCAATGTTGGAGGGCGAGGCGGGACGTTTCCCTCCGGGCGACGAGAACCTTTTCTCCTTCTGTCGTTCCACAAAGAAAGTGAGAGAAGAGGGACGATTTTGTCCATTACGTCAGATCCTCCAAATGTCATATTTTATCATCCCTAAAATAACACATTTAAAAAATAAAGCTAATAAACGTTTAATGTAGGCTATAACATTTTATTCATTTCGTGTCATGCAGGGTTTTATCTGGATCAAAAGGGGCTTAGGTGGTGGGTGTGGCATGGGGGTACATAATCCATCTGGTTTTAGTCATTACGGTTTACATGGAGTGTTTATTTAATCCCCAAAAAATGTTCTACAATTAAAAACACTGGAATTAGTCGGCTTGACAGAACGTTTAGGCAGCCCGCCCAAGTATTTCAATGGCCGAAAAATCAGCCATGTATTTTGTTTCCACGTTAAGTGCATAATGGCGCCCCACCACTGAAATCCCTCATGAGAACACAGTGGAACAGCAGGAGTGGATCAATAAACATGGAGCGTGGCCAGATACCATCTGATCCATGAGTCAGAGTCTCCCTCCCATGTGGTCTGTGTCATGGACAGTCTCCCTCCCACACACAGCAGGCTTTAAATAATGTCACAGGACTGACAGTCACTGTGAAGGTTACCACGTGGGCCTGTCTGCTTCAAATGCATCTATTTTTAAAAAGCCCACAAGGGGGGGGGGGGGGATCTGAAAACATGCTGATGGCGCAGCAAGGTCATCCACCTGGCACCACAGAGGGACACACAAACTGATACACATGCCAAACTCAGGAGAGGTGAGTGGGTCATAGATCGATCAAATCAAATTTATTTATATAGCCCTTCGTATATCAGCTGAAATCTCAAAGTGCTGTACAGAAACCCAGCCTAAAACCCCAAACAGCAAGCAATGCATGTGAAAGAAGCACGGTGGCTAGGAAAAACTCCCTAGGAAAAACTCCCTAGAAAGGCCAAAAACCTAGGAAGAAACCTAGAGAGAAACCAGGCTATGAGGGGTGGCCAGTCCTCTTCTGGCTGTGCCGGGTGGATATTATAACAGAACATGGTCAAGATGTTAAAATGTTCATAAATGACCAGCATGGTCGATCTATCTATAGTACCAATTAAAAGTTTGGACACCTACTCATTCAAGGGTTCAAGAGCATCAGATGACCTGGCCTCCACAGTCCCCAACCTCAACCAAATTGGGATGGTTTGGGATGAGTCGGACTGCAGAGGGAAGGAAAAGCAGCCAACAAGTGCTCAGCATGTGTTGGAACTCCTTCAAGACTGTTGGAAAAGCATTCCAGGTGAAGCTGGTTGAGAGAATGCCAAGAGCGTGCAAAGCTGTCATCAAGGCAAAGGGTTGCTACTTTGAAGAAGCTAAAATATATTTTGATTTGTTTAACACTTTTTTGGTTACTACATGATTCCATGTGTCATTTCATAGTTTTGATGTCTTCACTATTATTCTACAATGTAGAGCATATTAAAAAATAAAAACCCTTGAATGAGTAGGTGTCCAAACTTTTGACTGGTACTGCACACACCAATTATAAATGCAACATGTAAAGTGTTGGTCCCATTTTCCAAGAGCTGAAATGCTGTAAAAAGAGCAGACATTTTCCATACGCACAAAAAGCTTTTTGCTATCAAATTGTGTACAAATTTGTTTACATCCCTGTTAGTGAGCATTTCTCCTTTGCCAAGATATCCATCTACCTGACAGGTGTAACATATTAAGAAGCTGATTAAACAGCATGATCATTTACACAGGTGCACCTTGTGCTGGGGGCAATAAATAGGCCACTATAAAATGTGCAGTCTTGTCACATAACACAATGCCACTGATTTGCGGGAGCATGCAATTGGCATGCTGACTGCAGGAATGTTCAACAGAGCTGTTGCCAGAGAATGTAATGTTTTTTTTAATAAAAAAAACGAAACAATTTTAGAACATGAGCCCCCTCCAACGTCATTTTAGAGAGTTTGTGAGTATGTCTAACCAGCCTCACAACCACGTGTAACCACGACAGCTCAGGACCTTTACATCCGACTTCTTCACCTACGGGATTGTCTGAGGGGGGATGCTGAGGAGTTCTTCTGTCTGTAATAAAGCTCTTTTGTGGGGAAAACTCATTCTGATTGGCTGGGCCTGGCTCCCGAGTGGGTGGACGTGGCTCCCAAGTGGCTGCGCCCCTACCCAGTCATGTGAAATCCATAGATAAGGGCCTAATGAATTTATTTCGATTTACTGATTTCCTTCTATGAACTGTAACTTATATTTTTGTTCAGAGTAATATATATATAGACACACACACTGCTCAAAAAAATAAAGGGAACACTTAAACACAATGTAAGGCCAAGTCGATCACGCTTCTGTGAAATCAAACTGTCCACTTAGGAAGCAACACTGATTGACAATACATTTCACATGCTGTTGTGCAAATAAATAGACAACAGGTGGAAATTATAGGCAATAAGCAAGACACCCCCAATAAAGGAGTGGTTCTGCAGGTGGGGACCACAGACCACTTCTCAGTTCCTATGCTTCCTGGCTGATGTTTTGGTCACTTTTGAAAGCTGGCAGTGCTTTCACTCTAGTGGTAGCATGAGACGGAGTCTACAACCCACAAGTGGCTCAGGTAGTGCAGCTCATCCAGGATGGCACATCAATGCGAGCTGTGGCAAGAAGGTTTGCTGTGTCTGTCAGCGTAGTGTCCAGAGCATGGAGGCGCTACCAGGAGACAGGCCAGTACATCAGGAGATGTGGAGGCCGTAGGAGGGCAACAACCCAGCAGCAGGACCGCTACCTCCGCCTTTGTGCAAGGAGGAGCAGGAGGAGCACTGCCAGAGCCCTGCAAAATTACCTCCAGCAGGCCACAAACGTGCATGTGTCTGCTCAAACGGTCAGAAACAGACTCCATGAGGGTGGTATGAGGGCCCGACGTCCACAGGTGGGGGTTGTGCTTACAGCCCAACACCGTGGAGGACGTTTGGCATTTGCCAGAGAACACCAAGATTGGCAAATTCGCCACTGGCGCCCTGTGCTCTTCACAGATGAAAGCAGGTTCACACTGAGCACGTGACAGACGTGACAGAGTCTGGAGACGCCGTGGAGAACGTTCTGCTGCCTGCAACATCCTCCAGCATGACCGGTTTGGCGGTGGGTCAGTCATGGTGTGGGGTGGCATTTCTTTGGGGGGGCCGCACAGCCCTCCATGTGCTCGCCAGAGGTAGCCTGACTGCCATTAGGCACCGAGATGAGATCCTCAGACCCCTTGTGAGACCATATGCTGGTGCGGTTGGCCCTGGGTTCCTCCTAATGCAAGACAATGCTAGACCTCATGTGGCTGGAGTGTGTCAGCAGTTCCTGCAAGAGGAAGGCATTGATGCTATGGACTGGTCCGCCCGTTCCCCAGACCTGAATCCAATTGAGCACATCATGTCTCGCTCCATCCACCAACGTCACGTTGCACCACAGACTGTCCAGGAGTTGGCGGATGCTTTAGTCCAGGTCCGGGAGGAGATCCCTCAGGAGACCATCTGCCACCTCATCAGGAGCATGCCCAAGCGTTGTAGGGAGGTCATACAGGCACGTGGAGGCCACACACACTACTGAGCCTCATTTTGACTTGTTTTAAGGACATTACATCAAAGTTGGATCAGCCTGTAGTGTGGTTTTCCACTTTAATTTTGAGTGTGACTCCAAATCCAGACCTCCATGGGTTGATAAATTGGATTTCCATTGATTATTTGTGTGATTTTGTTGTCAGCACATTCAACTATGTAAAGAAAAAAGTATTTCATAAGATTATTTCTTTCATTCAGATCTAGGATGTGTTGTTCAAGTGTTCCCTTTATTTTTTTGAGCAGTATATGTATGTATGTATGTATATATATATATATATATATATATATATATATATATATAACACAGCTCTGGAAAAAAATTGTACGACCACTGTAAATGATCAGTTTCTCTGGTTTTACTATTTATAGTCATGTGCTTGTGTAAAATGAAAATTGTTTTATTCTATAAACTACTGACAACATTTCTACCAAATAAAAATAGTCATTTAGAGGATTTACTTGCAGAAAATGACAACTGGTCAAAATAACAAAAAAGATGTTGTCAGACCTCGAATGATACATACAAAATAAGTTTTTAAACAATACTAATGTTTTAAATGAAATCAAGGTTATTACCCCAAATATTGATTTTCAAATCACCACTTTCATGCATCTTGGCATGCTTTCCACCAGTCTTTCACATTGATGTTGGGTGACTTTATGCCACTCCTGGTGCAAAAATTCAAGGAGCTCGAATTTGTTTTATGGCTTGTGACCATCCATCTTCCTCTTGATCACATTCCAGAGGTTTTCAATGGGGTTCAGGTCTGGAGATTAGGCTGGCCATGACAGGGTCTTGATCTGGTGGTCCTCCACCCACACCTTGATTGACCTGGCTGTGAGGCATGGGGCATTGTCCTGCTGGAAAAACCAATCCTCAGAGTTGTGGAACATTGTCAGAGCAGAAGCACGGTTTTTTTTCTCCCCAGGTCAACCTTGTACGTGGCTTGATTCATCCTTCACAAAGACCAATCTGCCCGATTCCAGTTTTGCTGAAGCACCCCCAGATCATCACTGATCCTCCAGCCAATTTCACAGTGGGTGCGAGACCTGGCGAGGCCTACCAGCCAATGTCTCGCATCCACTGTGAAATTTGGTTGAGGATCCGTGATGACCTGGGGGTGCTTCAGCAAGGCTGGAATCAATGTGAAAGACTGGTGGAGAGCATGCCAAGACGCATGAAAGCTGTGATTGAAAAATCAGGGTTTTTCCACCAAATATTGATTTCTGAACTCTTCCTAAGTTAAAACATTAGTATTGTGTCGTTTAAAAATGAATATTAAACTTTTTTTTGTATTAGTCGAGGTCTGACAACACTGCATCTTTGTTATTTTGACAATTTTCTGCAAATAAATGCTCTAAATGACAATATTTTTTATTTGGAATTTGGGAGAAATGTCAGTAGTTTATAGAATAATATATATATATTTTTTAAGTGTTTCTTACCCAAACCTATAAATAGTAAAACCAGAGAAAGTGATAATTTTACAGTGGTGAGCTGTATATCAGGGTTTCCGTTGGGAAAATGTGGAGCTTGACATTTGACCAGCAGCAATTTAATTCAGTGGATATTTGAGAAGTTTACCAGACCCACATGCAAATCACATTTTAGGTTAGGGTAATTCATAACAGAATATTCGAGGATGCAACGATGTGCGGTCCTTATTACTGAATTCTGATACGCACTTTGAAGATGTTAGAATAACAGTCCACATTTACTTTCCCTCAGCCAACAAAATGAGAAACGAACAGCAAAGTCACTAGCCCATGTCAATCTACTATCGGACTTAGTAGACAAGTTCTATTGACCAGCTTGTTGAGAAAGAAATGGACTATTCCAAAAACAGACTCTGGGACAGTTGTGGGACGATAGATGTCAAATTCATACAACCAGTTGGCCTAGGCTACATAAAAATAACAGTTAAAAAGCAATGAGGTTAATGCAACAAATCAGAAAGTTTAGCTTAAAAATAGTTGATAAAATATTAGTAGGCTATACACAAATTTTCATTCCATAAACACAATTAGCAGGTAAACTTGTCAAAAGGGCATCGGACATGCGACAGAAGAAAATGGAGAAGCGAGATGTAATATGCAACAACTAGCATTGGTTGCTAATATGACTAGGATTATGCCTTTGGCTGCAGGACAATGAAAAAAAGTTGATATAAAATAATTGCCTCTACGGATATGGTCCAACTTTGGCTAGGCTACTTTGACGCAAGGTAAGACATCGCTCAATTTATTTTAGATTATTTAACTAAGCAAGTCAGTTAAGAACAAATTCTTATTTACAATGACGGCCTACCAGGGAACAGTGGGTTAAATGCCTTGTTCAGGGGCAGGACAGATTTTTACCTTGTCAGCTCGGGGATTCGATCCAGCAACCCAAGGCTCTAACCACTAGGCTACCTGCTGCCCCAATAATATGCAGTAAAACGTTTGTTTCAAACAATTAAGTATATGTTTTCAAAATGCATACTGCCTAAAATGCATAACGAATATACTGTACACACGCTGCAATTTAATTCCACAAATGTATTCATAGTAACCTATAGACCGATAAGCATGACCAGTCAAATGTATTTACATCGACTGGTATTTCAAATCAATTAATAGGCTAAATAGCATTATTTCAAAATGGGATCTTTTTCCTCCCGGACAATTGTACATTTTATTAAAAAAAAAAAAAAAAAAAAAAAAAAAAAAAAAAAAAAAAAAAAAAAAAAAAAAATCGGCTTTTCTAATATATATATATATATATATATATATATATATATATATATATATATATATATATATATATATATTTTTTTTATTATTTATTGAAATCGGCCAAAAGCCAGTTAACAGAAACCCTGATGTGTGTGTGTGGCACAAGCGTGCTTGTGTATTTATCCTTGGTTCGTCTGAAAAATGCTTAAGAAAGAAACCGTTAAAGCCAGAGAGCAGTGTGCATTTAGCTCTAGACCATTTGTTTTAAAAGCAGAGAAGGCAAAGTGCATGCACTGTATGATAATTATTCTGTGAGGAGAGGATTTGTGTGGAGGAGACTGAAAGAGAAGGATGGCTTCATAAGAGGAAGCACCGTCACCTATCCATGTCACCACAGAGTACCCTCTGTCCACACACACACTGAAGGAGATTTACACTAGCTAATCACTCAGAGGATCAGTGCATGGACAAGCACACACGCAAAGACATTGGCATGTCTGCCCGCATCATAGAAGCATCATGTCTCCCTTTAACATGCATTCTGGATATCACCGATTTTCTTCTCACATACCATCTCCTTAACTAGCTTAGAGCTGTCCCCTGCAAAGCCTTGGTGAGATACCTACACGAGTGCCTTTGTCTCTCTCTGCAATCTCTTTGTAGGCTGTACTGTGACCATCTCTCCTTAAATAGGACACCCACATCTCCTTATCTTCTCATCTATCCTTGCTGATCTTAAAAACACGGACTGGGTCAAAACAATATGGAGGCTACCTACCAGGAATTGACTTTCACCCGTCCAGTTGTTCATAGTCAGTCGGTGGAGGAAAAGAGCAAAGGAGACGAGGAGAGGAAGCCACCTCAGGCTATTAAGACGCAGCCCCGGGCAAGCTCAGGGTGTGGCCTGCTCGCTCTGTCGGACGGTCTGTCCTGCTTTGCATTCCCTGACCCAGCCGCTCCTACTTCACTACTGTACTCGGCCTATTGCGGGCTTGTTTGTCTTTTTCTGAGACAATAGCGCTACTTCATATGCATGAAGGACCACGGAGGAAGAGCAGGGAGGGAGAGCCAGGCAGTGGAGGACACTGAACCAATCAAAGAGCTTCCCTCAGGCTCATGGAACACGTCTCGAGGCCAACATGAAGCTGCTAATGCCCAATGACTCTACTTAGGGCCATTTTATTTACTTGTTTGGTAGACATCTCTAATGCAGCAAGAGTGAGCAACGCTCTCCTCTAGTGAACAAAGCACTTCACCCCAACAGACAAAAAAAAGGATTCAATTCAGACTCGGTCTGAGCCGTGGGATAGCAATGTGATCCTGCGAGAACCCAGCTCTCAGATCAATATCGTGGATGGATAACCCACAGGGCTGCTTTGACTGGCAAATCATACAGGATGTGTGCATATAAAACCAGTACCATTTGTCCACAGGATTTATTTTTCCTGACACCGTATCATTGCAGACTCGGAGAGATAGTGTTATCATGGCTTTAAGCACCTTGTTCCTGTAACTTTATCCTGGTGTCATACGGGCTTCTGGGTAAGATACCCCACACACATTTACATGGCATACGCTTCCACTGTGGACTTCATACCTGAAACGGCTTTTGATGATCTGGGACTAAGTATAATGTACTTACTGAGAATGCAGAGACTGTGTAGCTACTGTGTTTCCACTGGCTACTATGGCGATACATTTATACAGTGGAGACACGACAACGTTCTTAACTGACTTGCCTAGTTAAAATAAAAATGATCAGTTTGCCACCATGGACATGAACACACTAGCTACACCCAACCCTATCAGGTGTTAAAGTGTTCACTCTTAGTGCTCGACACATGCACCAGATCCCATGTCCATTCTATTAATAAGTCTGTCTTCCATATGTCCATTCTATTCATGCTAATTCTCTCTCTTCCATACCTCCATTCATGCCAATTCTGTCTTCCACATTTACGAGTTCTCACCAGTGAGGGGTCCACTTGGTCTGCCGAGGCGGAGGTAGGCAGGGTGGCGCTCTTCTGCCGGTCGATACTGCGGCTGCGCAGGGGTCCTCGCTGCACCGGGTGCAGGGGGCTGGCCGAGGCTGAGCGAGGACACAGGTGACACTCTGGTAAAGGACACAGTCATCGCAGCGCAGGGAAACCAGCCAATGGGAGCATGGGTAAAAGCAGCCGAGTTGGGTGAGCAAAGCAGAGGCATGGAGAGAGAGAGAGAGAGAGAGAGAGAGAGAGAGAGAGAGAGAGAGAAAGAGGATCGTTCGGGGGATAAGAGCACAAAACAACATGGCATATTGTTAGATTATGTACTGGTAGCACAAGGTTGGTTGTTGAAGCATCAGGGCTAGGCTGGCAGTGGCAGGGCAGGACTGGAGGGGGGAGGCAGAGAGACCGGGACAGACTGACATCCCCTGATTGGTGCTAAAGCTCTGGTGCTGCACAAAGCTGAACACATTGACACACCAGGGCACTGAGCACACCGCCACAGCAAACAGTGCACACACACAACCCGCCACCATCACACCAATGCAGCACACACCGACCCCGCTCACACACTAGTCTAGAAACACCGCAAATGCTGGAGGACGACGTTAATGGTTGGTACTCATTCGTTGAAAAAAAAATTAAAAAAATCGGATCATTTCAGGCTTACCAGAATTTCCTGTTTTAAAGAGTGTTTTGGGGCTTAGCCTAGTACACCAGTGCCACTACTCCTTCCATCTTGAATTCAATCCAAATCAAAACAGTAGAATATATGACAGAAGTCCTTCAGGGAGAATTCTGTAAGCCAACTATCAGCTACACCATAGAGTACTCCAGTATATTTGGCTAGTCAATTTCTGACCCACATGGAGTAGCTAGCCTCTCTAAAAAGGGTGCTAATGAGTAAACCTGAGTAACAGTCTGTTTCATAGAGAGCCAGTGTAAGCTGGTCTGTGGTTTGGGACACGGGTTCTTACTACTGTAGCTGGGTGCTTGCTGTGTCAGATTGGGGGATTAGCAGTGGTAATCCGGAGGCCCAGGGATATCTCTCACCCTGCCAGTCCCTACTCCCAGATATGCTCTGTAACTCATCCTGATAGGTTACTGAATGAGCAGCAGTAGAGATAAAGGATGCACTGTTGAAATTAAACGCTCCCTGTCCATAAACTGTCACGTCATGTTTCTGGGGGCTATAATTATTAGTGGGGAGGGAATCCATACCAGCTAACATGTCTCAATGGGTTGTCGATACATACCCCACAGCTGTCAAATCAGCACCTCGTTACGACACTATGTGGCACATGGCAGGCCAGCCAGGCCACTCAACCATGTTCAACTAGCCATCTCAGAGCATAGGGTTAATGGGTTCAGCCCAGGTAATGTGATCAGGGGGTTAAGTCCATTAGGTAAGCTGAGGAAGAGCCTCTAGATAGGGGTCATTTGACCCCTAAGTAGTATGGAAGACATCTCATAGCTTCTGCACTTCCTCATGGTGATGTATTCCCGTGACAGCACATTAGATATTAACAAATAGCGTTCAAATCCCCGGTGTAGCAAGTCAACGGAAGTCAATGACCTGGGCTGAACTACCTTTAGGTCAAATGAGTAAGACCAGCTGAACTGTGCATTCTGTAACAGGTATTCCACAGGCAGTGTACTAATAGAATAGAGTTGTAACACCGGGATTGGAGCAGAAGCTCCTCTAGGCAAGTCCCCAGCTCCCTGGGATCATTACTAGTTACCAGCACACAACCACCACAACACTCATTCTCTCTCACGCAACCAGCACTGGGCCCACAAGAAAGCAGCTTAGTGCAAAGCCTCCAGCATGGACCCTGTTCCCCAGGGCTCCATCCTCAGACAATTGTGTCTGAGCTGAGTGCATGTGAGCAGGGCATGTGGAGCCAATCTACATATGTATACACAACCTTGTGATCACGAGTGTACTTGTACTGTAAAGCAAGTTTTGTACCACTAAGCAAGCAGGGCCCCTCAACATTGAAATCGCAGGACAATAGCCTTCAGCCACCACTGTACAACAACCACCACCAAAAACAACAAGGGGCCACAGTTTGCTTCAAAGGATTTGCCTAGCCAGCAGCAGGGGCCTGGGCTAGAGAGATATATTTCTATACATCTAGTGTCATAATAGGGTCCTGGCGTGGGGGGAGATCTGGGTGTTTTATAGCTATTAGGTAGTGATGTAATGGGGGCAGGGGTGTAGATTTCAGGCTATTATCGTATACTGTAGCTGGTGATATAATGGAGGCCAGAAGCAGGGGTGGGGGGGGGGGGGGTCTGTGCGTTGCTGAGTCCTCAAGCTCTACAGGGGGTCTCCTCTGTGGGGGTTACCTGGGGCGTCGCCTCCTTCGGCCGACAGGGCAGCGGCGCTCTTGCTCCTAGCTAGTGAGGCCTGGGTGGGGGTGAGCAGGCGACTGAGGAACCCTCCGTCCACAGGGCTCGCCAGGGGCTTGCGAGCTACACGGCCAGAATGAGCGGAACCCCCCAAAAATGAAGGAGCCAAAACAAGAAAAAGAAGGAGGCGAGAGGAGGAGAGGGTGGGGGGGGGGGGGTGAGGGTGAACACAAAGAAAGGGGCGGAATGGGGTTTTGGGGGGGGGTCACCATGTGATTTCCACTCATAAAAGGAGAGAATAAACATAAGAAACCAAGCCCGTGTCGCAATAGTCTTGAATGGCTTCCCTGTGGAAACCTAGTCCTATCACCCATTCCACCCAGTGGTCATGAGGACAAGGAGACCAGGAAAGGAAGCCATGAAAAAGTATTGAGACAGACCCAGAGTGATTGTCGAGCAACTGAAGAGGACTACAAGTGAGGCACAATGAGGTCAAATCAAGGTGTGTCCCTGGTGCAGAGGGGGTAAAAAGGGTGTTAGTGAGCTCAGTCCACAGACAGGAAAGGGGGTGTGCTATGGGGTAGATGGGGAGGGCAGGGAACATGGAGGTAAGGGCTCAACGTAAGAGTGCGCAAGAACTCTCAGGTTTCTACTGTACAGACTCAGTGCTTTGTTTTGGGAAGAACAAGAATTTAAAGTCAAATGAAAAATGCAAAACTAAGGCGGTAATTCCATGCCCTGCCCACCGCATTTGAAAAGACAGTGGTGTACCGATCACTTATGCACGTTATCAGGAGACCGTGAGTCTGACAGTAAAAACCGAGAGCTCTTGATCTCATGCAATGAAGGAATACAGTTCGCCTTTGGTTCCATTGGAATCCCAGTATCCCAGTTACAAAAGGATGAAAAACAAAAACAAAGGTAAAAGTAAAAATGGGCTATAAGAGCCGTTTCCTTTTTGCCACTTTGGATGAAGGGACTTCCATCAAGGCCTCCTTCAGGCTCCCTGACAGAGTGGATATCTTTTTCAGACAGACTAATGTGTACGAGGTAGAGCGGGCCAGCCCCTTAAAGCATGGGGCAAGCCCCTTCAACTGTCAGTTGTGGAGCTCCAGACTGATTAGAGGACAGGGTCGTCCAGGGAACATGGTTAGGAACGGTTGGGGATGGGAGAGTTTTCCCGTCTAGTTAATGAAGGGATCCAGCTTTTAAGGACAGACACGGGATGGCTCGTTGTGGGATTCTTCTAACTCAGTATGACACTTTCAAAGATGATCTTATTGACTCAAACTGAAAGGCTGAAGGATATTTGAACAGTGCATTAAGTCTCACAAAACGTCACGTCACTGAGAAACAATTTGCCCTGTAAATGAGATGCGCATTTTTTTTCTTCTCCCCAACGCAGTTAAACCAAAACCACACCCTGTTACTCAGAGGAGCGTTCTACTACGCTCCCATTGGCTAGCTAGCGGTGTCTCGCTCACAGGCGATCAGCGCAGAGACAGTGACCTTCCAAGTTAAGGATGGAAAGTGTAAATTTAACAATTAGCTGCCTACCATAATGCAGGCCTATCATCATGATGTTTGGTAACATTTGCCCATGTATTTATTTTCAGAGTTTCAATGGGTTGTAAAAATGTCTCAGAACTCTGCTGAATTCCCTCAATTTAAGGTCAGCTAAGTTAACCTAGGCTAATTAACGTTACTAGCTCGGTATTTGAAGTTATATTATCATTAGTAGTCCATCAGGTGAAAGTGTATGCTTACTATTCATAATTCTTCAAATATTTATTACCGTAATTTCCGGACTATTGAGCGCACCTGAATATAAGCCGTACCAACTGAATTTAAAAAATATATTATTTTGAACATAAATAAGCCGCAGATGTCTATAAGCCACAGGTGCCTACGGGTACATTGAAACAAATGAACTTCACACAGGCTTTAACGAAACACGACTTGTAACAAAACATTTGCAGTAAGCTTTGTCTTTTTGCACTGAGTCAATTCCTCACGCTGCTGTTTCCAACGTCTTATCATCGACTCATTAAGACCAAGCTCCCGTGCAGCAGGTCTATTTCCTTTTCCAATAGCCAGATCAATCGCCTTCAACTTGAAAGCTGCATTATATGCATTTCTCCGTGTCTTTGCCATGATGAGGGTGACAAAATGACTACCGTAATCAGAATGATGGGAAGTTTGAGAGCGCTCGATTTAATCTAAACAGTAAACAAAAAAGTTGTTTGACATTAACCCGTTCGGCAATTTCATTGGTCTAATGAAAGCTTCATGCTGCCAAAAAACTGAGCACGTCACAGAATGTGTTTTTTTTGTAGAAAAAAATGTTTGAAAGCGGGAAAAATCCATATATTAGCCGCGTCATTGTTTAAGCCGCGAGGTTCAAAGCGTGGGAAAAAAGTTGCGGCTTATAGTCCGGAAATTACGGTAACTAAATCATTCAGTCGAATACGCTATGCTATAGCCATTGAATCGGTCTGAGCGTTAAGGGACGCAAACGGCAAGCTCGGTCCACAACAATATGTTAGTATATTTTTCAATCTTGAAAATACAAGGGCAAACGTTATTAACCCCTGACTGAAATTTCGCACTACGTGATATTCACTTCCGGACTTGGAGAGCGCTCAAAGCGTTGTTGAACGCCCCTCAGAATAACGGGGCGTGGTTTTGGCTTAAACTGCGTTGGGGAAAAAGAAAGAACGCAAATGAGATAGTCACTTTGAAAAACGACCTCAATTCATATACAGTATGGTCGGATGGAGTGAGATCTGGTTAACATAGGCATACAGTTAGGCATACAACTCAGTTAGTAGCAGTAGCACAGCACTTCAACAAGGAGAGTCAGTGGCCATGCCAGTGCTCTCTAGACACTAGCTACAGTGGGATGGCACTGACATACACCGCTGGGGCACGAGACCACACGTGTCAAATCCTCTGCTTACATACGTCATCTGCAGGGAAAAACAACAAACCCATTGTGACCAACAAACAAAACATTGTGTTAGTCAGGAGCACAAAGGAGGTATTTCTGGTTTATAGCAGCTCCGAGAGAGAGAGAGAGAGGTTAAGACAAGATTATCTGGGAGCGAAACACAGCAGTGAGCAACAATATAGGAGGGATCTGTTCGAGAAAGACAAAGGAGTTGGGTGAGTTAGCGACACGAGGACCAGAGAGAGCCCATGGTAGAGACCAGGGATAGACGGAGACAGAGGAGTTGGGCAGCAGGTTAGAGGCTGTCGAGAGGCAGACAGACAAGTGTGTGCGGTGTTGGCTGGAAAAGAGCACACGTGTAGAGAGAGGGGCAAAGAGGAAAAGGCTGGTTTGGAAGTTTAGAAGCACTAGGCTGCTGCACTTCACAATCAGCGCACCACAACAGTAGCTGCAACTGGCTACACCTCCCCAGCTGGCGCATACAAATCACCGCATGGAGCTGAACATTAGCGAACTGAGTTAAAAGACAAAATGTCAGAGGAGATGCGTGCTTGTTATTACAAAAAGAGGAGGCCCGAGCGATGCAGACAATGACGAGAATATAAAATAGGTACATGCTAGCCACCTTGGTCGTCCGTCGTCCCCTTGTCGAGCTTGGAGGGGGTTTGCGTTTTGCCCCCTCCCGCTCGTGTAAGGGAGGAGCTTCTCTTCTTCATGGAGGGTCCTACAGACAGGAGAGTGGGGTTACAGCCTATCAGGGACAGAGGGGGCGGGCAAGCTCCCCTAAAAGTCCTCAAGAACCACATGAATGTCATTTAGCATTATTTTGTTCTCATTACAGTACAAATCAATTGGCCTTAAAGTCCATGTTAGTCGACTGTGTGGCTAAATTGCACTGTATGTTCCATGTGAGCAGAAGGAACACAGCCATTGACTGGTCATAATCTGGTTACTGGCGCTCTCTTGATAGAGAGCTACATGATGTGTAGCACCACAGTAGTGCATGGTGTTAGCCTGCATCGGTCAACTACTCAGTCCCAAGAAAACATTAATCTAGAGCTAAGAAACATGCAAAAAACCAAAACACTTTCAAAGACTCTAGATCAATTATCTTAAATATCTTCAGGCACTCGTTTACTGTGCTGAAAGAGGGCCTTCCCAGTGGGCACAGGTTGAATCAACGTGGAATAGATGCCGAATTGCCATCTTTGCCCAGTGGGTTGTAAGGAGCCTCAGAGCCACACCAGGCAATGGTTGCTCAGACCTATTAGAGGGAGTGTAGAGCATGTAAAGGAGGGCCTTAATATGCACCTGTCTGTTCCACCTGAAGCTTTTTCCTGCCTTCCTTATTGGGCTGAGTGTATAGGTCGATTTTGTCGTTTCTAGGCAACCGGTTCAATGATGAACTCCTCACACGAGCACCTGAGAGACAATGAGTAGACACCCAGGGTGAAACAGTGACACAGCCATTTCTCTTTCCGTCTCCTTCACAATAACAGTCATAGGAACATTGTTGTAGTTGGTCTTAGCAATTTGTCCCTTCTACTTAAGAGGGACATACACACTGAAATAGTGCTGCAGTTGGTCTTACAATTCCCATCATCCTACCACAGGAAGGCCCAAGGTCACAGGGATTGTTATTACAAAAGAAAAAAGTGCCGACATTCTCAGAATGTGTTCCTAACCCTGGTGAAAAAGGAAACAGGCTAGTGGAATTTGACACAGAGACAGGTTAAGGAGGAGAGAAATCAACAATATCAGAGAGCGAGAGAGGACAGACAACATTGTGAGTATCTTGACGACGGTGGAGGAAAAAGAAGCTGTGGAGAGAGAACGATTGGACCTAGAATGATTCTTCTTCTCAGAGGTGGTCAGAAACAATGCAATTCCCTGTGAATCAAAGCAGGATGAATTGCATTAGCATGGTACAGTACAGTACAAAAACAACCAAAGAGGATAGAAGAGATCACAAATGTGTCACTGATGCTTTGGGGCAACTCCTTATGATTCTTTGACACTTCCCTGTGTCACAAAATGCACTACAAAACCGAAAGTGAACAGTAAATGGATGCAATGGAATCACAAGTTCATGCTGGGTTGATCATTGGTTGAGGTCAGAGACAGCGAGCCAAGGCATTGGTTTACCAGTCTCTTAATGTTCCGCTGATTGGTTTGTCACTCAGCTCCTGGACACGGGAAGGAGAGGGTCAACGCAGTGACATTAACAGTGACAGTGGCTGGGCGGAGGGTAGGATGGAACGCAGGAGGGTGGGAAGGGGACTTACTTTTGTCGGGAGAGTTGATGAGGGTGGCGGAGGAGGAGGACAGGCGCTTGTTGATGCCAGCCTCAAACAGCTGTTTCAGGTTCATGGTGGAAGTGGAGCGCTTGTCAACTAAGGGGTGGAGGGAGACACACAGACAGGAAGGGAGGGAGGGGGTTATACAGGAGACTGACCAATGGGAGAAGGGGAAAGGACAGAGGACAGGGTTCTGCAGGGTCCTAATGACCTGCAACCAACATTCAACACTCATTTAGTCTCAATTCTAGGGCATACTACACCGGTAGGGGTCCATGAATAAAACAAACATTGAAATAAGGCACTACTGAATATAATACATTTTGATAACAGAACAAGTAGCAGACCAAAGCCATTCCAGTTCATAGGCAGGCACAGCAGTTAGTGATAAGAGTTGAAAAGCCAGAACAAAATCCACAGAATAGATACCACAGGTGAACAGTCAAGAGATCAACATTAGTTGACGTGTTAAACCGTCAACAGCAGTGCTGCTCAGAGAGCTGAGCCTCCATGTTACACCTCATCTGGAAGTGCTTCAAAGTGAGTGAGAGAGTAAAGAAAAAGAGGAAGTCCACAGGCTTGTGAGACAGAAGTGACAGTGAAGTTGCCCATACATGCTGATCTAAGGTCAGCCTTGCATTTTCCCACTAATGGTTAATGTCAGGATTGGGGGGAGGGTAAGCTGATCCTAGACCTGTGCATACAAGCAACATCAACCCATCCTTGGGAGAACCAGGAAGATATTAGTGAGGAAGTGAGTGAGTAAGATAAGGGCTGGTGGTTAACATAACAGTGCCAGTCCATGCTGCTTTGCTGTGGGTACAGTACAGGTATCAACCAGTTTAACCTGCACTTTGTTGTGTCCTGGGGGGCTTTTCTGGAGACGCGGGGGAGATAACTATAGCTACTGGAGAGGCGGTGCCTGCGTCAGGGTCTCCTGTGGGGGGGGGGGGGGGGGGGGGGGGAAGAGAGGCTCTCAGTGGGGAGACAGGAGCAGATACATACCGCCCATAGGGGCAGTGAGGACGAGGAGGAAAGGGGCTGGCTGACAACAATCAGTAGATTTCCATCTCTGACAGTCAGCGCCCACAACACAGCTGCTAGGAAACAAGCTCACATGATAAGACTCAGATGAGGCTCTTTGGGATCAGACCACATAAGGGTCAAATGGCCTGATAACAGACATATTTTTTTGAGCTATAATATGAACATTGGTTTTATGAAGTATGGTCCGGATTCCCTTACACAGATTAAGCCTAATCCTCGACTAAGCGCTTTCAAAATGGAGATTCTCTTGGATTATACTTTATGTCCAGGACTAGGCTTAATCTGTGTCTGGGAAACAGCCCCTATATGATTATGAACAATAAATTCAAGAAAAACATGGTTTGAGACATAGTATAGCACCTATGCTATCGCTCACTGCACATTAAGAGTATGCCCCATAAAAAAAATGTAAAAAAGGCATTCAGACTTCAAAAGAAAAACATAGAAAATGTTGAGAAATGTCATGAAGCGAGCCTTGGACATACGCAGAACATATACCAATACCTAATCAACATAACTCCAGCTGACAGCAAACCAATAACGAGCCAGTCGCTGTGAGGATGAGTCAGCAAGTTTTAACCGACCTGTGTTTTTCAGCGTCCGCTGTCAGACAAACAGGAAACCATAAATCCTTACACACATGCTTGAGTCCTGTACACTTAGCAGTCCTATCCATATGGTATAGAGCAGAGTGGAATGGTACGGAGGAAGATTCCTTACCGGATCGGTTGTCTGATTCTGAGAGTCCTCCCCAAGACCACCTCTTCTGCCTCTGCTCCACTCTCTGGCTGCGCTCCAGGGTCCGCCGCATCACCGCCTCATAGTGCTCCTGCAGCACCGAGGGAGAGAGAGAAGGGGAGAGATAGAGGGGGAAAGGAGAAGGGGGGGGGGGAGTGGAGGAATGCAAAGTCATTCACATGACAAAGTAATACTCCGGGTCTCCCAAACAGGGTTGAAGGGATAATGATGACAATATGAGCCTACGTCCCAGAATGAGGTGAGTCGGTAACTCAAAGAGAAATGCCGTTTTCAGTCTGACAATAACAGTTCACTACAATATGATCATAGTGAAACAAGAGGGGGTGATGACAACGTTAGATAATGGGATATTAGACAAAGCCAAATTGTCTGCTCTACTTTGAAGCAAAGATTAATATCCCTGTAATATGTTTTAAACGATTCAGTCCTTCATTTTGAATACCAACACTACATTGTTCTGGGGTGGTAGAGTTGCATTTGTCTGCTTAGCAGTGGTGCAAAGCAATAGGTCACTAGTGCCAATCAGGCTGGAATAAGAAGACTGAGGGAATGAGTTTCCTGCAGCAGACGCCCATGAAAAGAAGCAAAAACAGGAGACGGTTTCATTCATGACACTAACAAAGTACGCATCCTTTCCTGAAGTCGTTCACTCATGCTCTAACAGAGACATTGCATTAACTCTGCCAATTAGGCTACACCATAAAACCCCATGAACCTGAGCAGTGAAAATAATCAACTCGTGATAGCTGCACATCTGATTAGTCACTGCAGTTCAACCGTCCCAATTCAAATACATTTCCGCTTACTATGGATATCGACATGCTCCAGTTTAGTGCACACATTTACGCCATTGGCTAAACAAATAGTCTGCGAAACAAGATCTGTATCTGTAGCGCCGCCCTGGTGTTGAGGAGGACCACAGGGACCGTACCTTCTCTTCCTCCTGTTTCTGCTTCCTTTTCTCCTCCACAGCCGAGCGTCTCTGCTCCTCCTTCCTGCGCTGCTCGTCCAACTTCTTCTGGCGCTCCTCCATCTGACGCTCCACCTGCAGCTTGGTCTTACGCTCTCTCTCCAGGATCTGAGAGTCCTTCGCAGCTGGATAGGCGTGGGTGTGTGTGTTTAGGTGTGGCGTGTGTGCACGCCGTGTGAAGAGAAAACGGGAAAACACATTGGTTTGTTTACTTTGTGACCAGCCCAGTGGTCAAAATCATCACCCAATTAAATCTCCCAGTAAAGTCCCACTATATAGAAGGCATTTCCTGTCTCAACAGGAACTTGTAATGTATGCACTTGTGTATGTTGCTAATCCAATGAGTAGATAAGAAATGAAATGGCCCATTAAAGAGAATGGTGTACAGGCCGGACTCCTGAGACCTTAGCTAATAGAATGTGTTGATGGATTATGACCAACCCATAGAAATGGACCCACCATTCAGACTGAGCTCTTACCTTGCTGCCTATCGGCCTCCTCTCGTCTCTCCTTTGCCACTCGAAGCCGATCGTCTATCCTTAGTGCAGCACCATCAATGACTGTATGCACATAAGTGTGTACACACACACACACACACACACACACACACACACACACACACACACACACACAGTGGAAATAGTGTGGGCATGGGCAGAGAATCAGTGGTGGATTATGATGTGCTGCAGGGTCACCGTGAGTTAATCACCTGACAGGCAGATGTGCTCATCATGAATGACATTAATGCCCTTTGAGTCATCACCTTATTACTGCAACAGTTGACAGCACTGTTTATGCGGCATTAAGCCACAATGACATGGCGGTGTGACGTGTGAGTGATAAGTGTCACTCATTATAACCCAGGTAACAGACAATGAGATGTGTAGTTAAAAGCCTGTATGAGATAAGGAATATAATATATAAAAGCCTGTGGCTACTTGGCAATGAATTACAGGTAGGCCTAATTTGTGACTACTGAGCCATCGTCATGTTTACCACATGGTTAATGACATCAAAAATTAGCTAAGACTCCACACTGGAACTCTGCCAGAGGCTATGGGAGAGACATACGAGTCGTTCTGATGGTGGGTGTGTATACGTTCGTGTAGGCCTAGGCTATAGGTACGCATAATATATGCATATGAATGTAACCGGTTTGTTTGTTTGTGTGTGACAATGCAGATGCAGCAGGCTGGGGATATTTTGTTACCTGGCCGGGGAGACTTCGCTGCAGTGGTGTTGGGTGGTGCGTTTGCTTTTGCAGGGGATGCAAGCACTGGGCTGTTCCCTGCTAGGCTGCGCCGCTCCTCTGCCTGCGCCTGCGCAGTTGCAGCTAAAGAAACACACACACACAGAGCGAGAGAGAGAGAGAGAGAGAGAAAGTCAGGTCACGCTGTCTAGAATAGCATGATGAAATGTCTAATGAAATGAAAATGCCTTTGGAATAACGAGCTGCTGAGCAGTCTAGAGCAGGTGGTTCTCTGTGCTTTGTTTGTCCTCCATAGGAATGCATGTTCTAGAGAGATCCAGAGGAATTAAAGCTACAGAACAATCCAGCTATTCAGCCTCCCCCTGCCCCCTCTCATCAACGGTCAGCCAGGCTGCTGTCCACTGGGCTCTGTGAAACTCTCGAAACGCCCAGTTCCCAGCATTCAAGTGACCACCCTATGCAGACATCCCTGGATTTTAAAGGATCAGATGAGGAACACTTTAGTGTAGGGGTAAGGGTTAAATGTTGGTTTCAGACTTGGACAAATGACAAAAACATTGAGGCCTGGACCTCCATAGGGCACATCAGAGAGCCCCCACTCAGCATGGCCAAAATGTCTCCATTCAAAGTTGTAACCTATTGCTATAGGGGCCTCTCTATATTAAGCCTATCACGGCAGCCAAGGCATTAAGCCGGCAGAGGGGAAAAGAGAGAGGAGGAGAGAGGGAGGAAGTGGAGAGAACGTGATCAACAGCTGAGCCCTGGTAGCAGCCCTTTCCTCGGACGTGAAAATGTGTGTGTGTCAGCAGTGGTCGAAAAAGTACCCAATTGTCATACTTCGAGTAAAAGTTAAAAGATAACTTAATAGAAAATGACTCAAGCAAACCAGATGGCATTTTCTAGCTTTTTTTAATTTACGGATAGCCAGGGGCACACTCCAACACTCAGATATCACTTACAAACAAAGCCTTTGTGTTTAGTGAGTCCGCCAGATCAGAGGTAGTAGGGATGACCAGGGATGTTCTCTTGATAAGTGTGTGAATTTAACCATTTTCTGTCCTGCTAAGCATTTAAAATGTAACGAGTACGGTTGGGTGTCAGGGAAAATGTATGGAGTAAAAAGGACATTATTTTCTTTAGGAATGTAGTGAAGTAAAGTACAGATACCCCCAAAAAAACTCCTTATTATTAAGTAGCACTTTGAAATATTTTTTATTTAAGTAGTTTACACCGCTGTGTCAGGAGCATTGTGAGACTGCTGACAGAGGGGTCGTCATGTGATAGCACTCTGGCTGCTGATCAAGCTCAAGCCAATAGTCTGAAATAGCTTCCAGACTCCTGTCCTTCATGATCGCCACTGATAAGTGTAAGGACAGGTTGGAATTTTCAACTGCTGCTTCGGTGATGCGCTATCTGGTTAGATTATAGATTGTGAAGGGAAGAATACAGGAAAGGAGACTGCAAAAAGAGTCCCTTTCAGACTGTTGGAGAACAAAGTCAACACAAAACCGGTCCCCTCTCACTGCTCTTTATGATGTCACATGCAAACAATAATGTTAGTGCAACAGAAAGGAACCGTGATCCTTACTTCCCACAGCACCTCTGCCTCTCCCTACCTGTCTGCATTGAGACAGCAGGTGACAATAGGGGAGTGGTGGTGAAGAAGGCTCTCCTTACAAGAAGTGACCCTGACAGTACACTGTGTTCACTGCCATGCTTTGTTTCATACTGTTGTTTTCTGCTGAGTGGGATGACCGGGAGCGGGAGCGCATATTACAGAAAAGCTCATATAAGGAGGAAGAGAATCTGCAGGAGAAAAACTCAGCCGGATATGAACACAAAACAAAGGCAGGTTATCAGCGAGTGGAAACTCAATCAGGAACATAAAGTGGACTATAGAAGAGGACTATGTTACAGCTCTTTAGCATTACATTAGCCCATATCAGTGTGGTTTTGGAGAGAACACCTCAAACAATGACAGACAATGGAGCTCAACGTTCAATGCTCCTCCACTCCCAATATTACTGGAACAGATGTGTATCTTTAGCCATTGGTCTTCACAGACTAGAGCAATAGGATGTAGTCAATAGGACAAAAAAACAAAAAAAAAAAACAACAGAATGACACCGGAGGGGGATGGCTGCCGTTTTATGGGCTCCTAACCAATTGTGCTATTTTGTGTGCTTTTTCGCATTGTTTGTAACTTATTTTGTACATAATGTTGTTGCGAACGTCTCTTATGACCGAAAAGAGCTTCTGGATATCAGAACACCGATTACTCACCTCAAAAGATTTTTTTCTTTAATGAGTCGGACGCAAAGGCTATAATGTTACTCCCAGATAGGCCCAAATCCTAGGGATGCACGATATACCGGTAAGCATATCGGAATCGGCCAATATTAGCTAAAAAAGCCAACATCGGCCCGATGTATAGTTTAACGCCAATGTGCAAAACCGATGTCAAAGCTGACGTGCATACCTATATAACGTAATGGCGCCATGAAAAATACAACGCTACACAGAACAAAAGCAGAAAAATACTAAGCGTACACTTCCAACAACCAAACAAGTTCAAGTCGAGCAGTCATTTGAAAGAATAAGAAAATTTAAATGAGACAACTCCAAGATAATGGAATTCATTGCCCTTGAAAATCAACCGTTCGCTGTCGTGGATGATGTTGGCTTGCACCGACTTGTCATGCACCGGTACACACTACCAAGTATGCACTATTTTTCAGATGTTGCCCTACCAGAGTTACATAGCATTGTTGAAACGCTACATCTATGAGCTACTTGTTATGGGTGTCACTGCTATTAGCTTCACAACTGACATTTGGACCAGCGATGTCAGCCCCATGAGCATGCTGAGTCTGAATGCACAGTGGGTCAACAAGGATTTCGTACTAAGGAAAGCCGTATTGCATGTTCAAGAATGTGCTGGTTCTCATACCGCTGCTGCCATTTCAATGCCATTGGAGAACATGTTTGAAACATGAACACTCCTAGCTCCATTCAAACAACCGACTCGAGAAATAAGCTCAACCGCGTCTGCAGCAGACGTGATACCCTCTGTCAAAACTGTCGACACATACCGTGGGGTTAAAACTTTCAAAAGTACTCTACAAGAGGCTGTGAACAAGCGATTTGCTGGAATTCTCTGAGCCTCTGTACTGTGTTGCCACCATGTTCGATGCTAGGTACAAGGACAGCTACTTTGAAGCAGACAAGAAACAAGGTTTACGTGAAATGTTAGAGAACCAGCTGGACAAGATGGAAACAGACACAGTGACAGTGCGCACCGAGGAAGAGAGGCCACAGACAGACAGAGCTGAAACTTCACTGTTTAACATGCATGATGAAATTCTGGTTGAGACAGAACAAATGAACAACGAAACAGCACAGCAAGTGAAATAAATATATTTTACTGGTAATGGGGACATACGTAAATGTCAACAAAATAACATTTTGGTCAATGTGTGTGTAACTATTTAACTGTACTAGAATGCTTAAAAAGGCCTCCACAATTTTTAAAATTGAAGTTTTTTGGCAAGGAAAATATCGGCCAAAAATGTAATATCGGTGCATCTTTACTAGCTACCTAGGGTTAGCTAGCAAATTAGAGTTGAAACAAACAAGCTAGCTAGCATGAATTTTAGCTGGCTAGGTTATATTGAAAGCTAGCTAGCTACATCATTTCAAACCGGTCATCTGGTTTGCTTGGTTAGCTAGCTAATAGCCAATGCCATTGCAAGCAAGGTATGAATTAAGCTAGCTAGCCAGTTATGCTAGCGACGACGCTAACCATTTAGCTGGCTAGTGGACGTCAGCATACATGGCTCTGGGTCTGGCTGGCACTGGCAGGAGTATGGGGTAACTTGCTAGCAACATTAGCAACGGCAGCTGCAGTCTCATTTTGGCTACCTAGCAACATGACAAGGTCTCATTTCTGAAGGCAGTGGAAACACAATTTGAGCTAGCCCATCAAGGCCTGCCCAACCTGGGTTGACTTCAAAGTGCCAATGGAAACAGGTCTTTAGTGATTCCCTGATTCTTTACTTGTCCAAAAGTTCAAGTCACCTACCCCCCTCCCTCAAAAAAGGTATTTAAATCCCATGATGCAAGGACCCACTTTACAAAATAAAATGCATTAGTATCTTTTTTTTACCATGGAGAATCAGACAAAAATGGAGGCTGCACTCTGCCCATTGGCTTCTTTGAATATTCAAGCCTCTCTCAAAATACAACACCGCCACTTTAACACTCTTCTGGAGGATGGTTGGCCACTCTTGATAACCCATAAAATATTGCAACATAACAATTAAAAGCAAAACGTATGTCTTTTATTTAAAAAAACTCCCTCCAGAGCGCGAAATTAAGGTCGTCCCAGGGATGATAAATGTGTCTAGGACTGAATATAAATATATATATAAAAAGAGTTCAGGGACGACAGATCCAAAATTCATACAACCACTGCATATCAAAACATTTTCAAAAGCAATGAGGCTGATGCAACAGATCAGACATTTTAGCTTAAAATGTTGATGAAGTTGTATTTCTTCATATTATAACTTCAGAAATGTGTACATGGCTGTAGGCTATGCATGAAGGTTCCAAAATGCAATTAGCCAAAAACACTTATCAAAAGCGCATCGCACGAGCAAGCAGTTTCATGTGACAGAGCTGAAAATATCAGTAAGACATTAAGAAAAAAGGGAGCTCTAAAGATGCAGCAACTAGCATGGGTTACTAATACGAGTAGGATTGTGACTTTGGCTGCTGGACAATAAAATAATGTTGATTTGAAAAATAGAACATGAGAGAAATGCTAGTTTCAAAGGCATGAAGTGTTTATAAAAGCATTCCCTCAACCTTTCCATGATCGTTTTCTGGCTAGTCTACTTTGAAACAAGGTAAGACATGGTTCATAAACTGACAAAAACGTCCAGGTTTTAAACAACTAGGTTTATGGTTAAATAGTTCCAAAATGCTGAACCACCTCCGCTCAAGGTGGGCGATGCGCAACAGGCACTGTTCTTCACTCTCTGATCTTTTGACCATTTGATCTGAATGAACCGTGCAGAGTATGGTGACAGAATCAAACCCATAGACGTTAATGTTAGTTATCATTCATTATACTTGTCAAACATGACTGGCATTTAGCCTATATTTCTGTAATTAAAAGTCTCATGGTTTGGAAAAATTTTCTGGCCCATCCCTCAAGTCAGCATCAGTTTGGACACGAGGCTATAGTCAATATGCATATCACATACACTGACATGTAGGCTTTTTTATTCATTTGAATATTATTTCAATGTTGGCCTCTCTGATCCAATTCTGAGCAGATTAATTGTTTGATATTGCGATTTGTTATTTATTGAAACTTGTCCAGTTGGACAACTTAAAGGGATACTTCGGGATTTGGCAATGAGGCCCTTTATCTACTTCCCCAGAGTCAGATGAACTTGTGGATACCATTTGCTAGCAGATACCAATACATTGCGCTAACTCTAGTTAGCATAGGCTCGCGAAACTACCTCCAACTTCCTTCATACTGGACAGAGGCATAAAGATGGTATCCACGAGTTCATCTGACTCGGAAGTAGATAAAGTATCCCTTTATATCTATATTCTTCTTGTCCGACATTTTACTTTTTACTTGACATGAGAACAAACATTAATGTTGAGCCCTGAAACGGTATCAATATTTTTCATGCAGGTCATCATGGATGAATGACTGTCTGCTGCTAACCCCACAGGAAGTGGAGGTCAGTTTACTGTTCCTCTCCTCAAATCAATTTTTTTCCCCCGCCACATGTTTCGTAAACAACAGATCTGGACTAACACTGAAATTCTTACTTATGGGCCCATCCCAACAATGCAGAGAGAAAAGACAAATATGAAGTAAAAACACACAATAAAAGTTAATAGATAGATACACAATGAGTAACGATAAATTAGATGTATAGCAGGGGTACGAGGTATCGCGTCACTGGGTGGGAATCCCAGGTTAAGTGATTAAAAAAGTGGATGAAAAGGAGTTCTAATGAATGACCGATAGCGTTCATAAGCTTATGCACTAGTTAGCCAACCCACTGCCTCTGTAGAAGCTGAGGGGTACTTTGATTCCTGCTCAGTATTCAAATACACATTTGGGGTTAACAATTAAGTAGTGACGTGTGTCTCATGAGCTGCCGACAATATAAACATCCATCTTTCCATCAGGGGAGAGAAACACAGGTGGAGGGAAATTAGATGAACCTTAGCAAATACACAGCTCTTGGATATACCAAATAGGGGGGGAAAAGATATAATCCAAGTCTGTGCAGATATTCATGAATCATCCACAAAACGAAGTTACCCTCACATCGGCTTAAAGTGACTCTTACAACACTATTCATCTGGTGTCCTCCTCGCCCTGCCAAGGCTTAGGCAGCTCTGTCGCATGGCAACTGTTGCTGAGCGAGGCAGATTAGAGCTTGAGAGACCAGACAAGGGTTTATATCTCGCTCACTGTCAACCGAAGCCTCAAAATTCACACTAATTCCAAGCGTAGCGCCAAAGAGAACTGAAAAAATATTAAGGGTTAATCCACCCCGAACAGTGTTAGTGTTACATTGAAAACGATTTTTGTTAACAAATGGTTTCATTTTGGCGTTATAACATGATTGGTAGAAACATGTGAAAATCGTTTTTGGAAATCTGTTGCAGCTCAAGTCTACTACAAAACCCACAATGCAATGCTCTCTCTGGGCTGGCTAGCTAAAAAACATAGATGCACACAATAATACCAAAGTCAAAGCATGTGAAGTAGCTACCTTCTGTAAAAATCGGCTAAACTGCACTATCAATTTAGAAGTCTCTCTCTGAGTTCAACTTGCATTTCATCTCTGCCCAGAGAACATTTCTTTCCCACAGAGTTACTTTTGAGGAGATGGGGAAACTCCATTAGAATTGTATTAACACCCATTGTGTATGTTGCCCATGCATCGTCAATGGGATGCGCGGTGCATTCTGGGACAAGGAGAGCCCTCCTTTAAGGAGTGAATGGGAATCAATTGGGTGCTAGCTCAAAAACCAAACATTGGCATGCATTTCGTGAACAATTACAACATTGCAAAATAGACTCATATCCTGACTTTCAGAAGGGATTGCGTGACAATTAGCTTAGCAACCGCATTAGGTGAATGTGATGAGTCGACAGTCAGTTTGGTGGGGCGTTTTTCCATATATTGCCCAATGGGATACCCATCTCCTTTCTGTTACATCTTCGTTTCCCCACAGACACAGCACACTGCGACATGGTACTTGGAGAAACGTAGTTCAATAATTTGGTACACTGTTTAGATTGAGCACATCTAAGCAAAATATATACTTTGTCATGACAATATAAATGGATGGATGTGTTCTAGACAAGTATGCCCATACCAGCTATTGGCGGATTTGGCGATCTGGAATTCAGGTAATTGTTTTAAGTGTTATGAAATGTGATAGTGTGTGGTACCCCATCACCAGAGACGAGAATGATGTAGCTATGACACGTTCCTACATGATTTCCTGACTTTCACAGACGGACCACTTAGAAGTTAAATCATGGGGCCATTTTTTCTTTTACCCAAATAATGCTCCTCCACTCCCAATATTACTGGAATAGATGTGTATCTTTAGCCATTGGTCTTTACAGTGTAGCTCAATAGGAGGTAGTCAATAAGAGGACAAAACTAACACGGCAAACAAAGCTGCAGCAATACCTCTAATGTATTAGTGAACCAGCCTTAATGATCACCTGCTTGTGTGATAGCGTGATTAGGCCTTGGTGTAGCCTGCCCTAGCAGACACAGTAAATAGCAGGCCGAGGATATCATTACAGAATGTGAAAAAGGAGACGCCATCCTTCTATCCACTCAAAAAAGGAGGGCAGTGGGCAAATAGTGGGGACGCTCCATTACGATGGACGCAAATAACAGTACACCACATCAACATTAATGTCCCTGGTTACACCCACCTATGCTCCAGTCCATACCCATTAACCCTACTACTACCCCTTGAGAATGTTGATACCATACATTTTTCAAAGACAATATTAGTCAGAGAGTATGCATTGATCCAGGTATTTCTCTCCATATATGTTGACGTAATGTAGAACTGAAAGAGCCAGGTGTCCCAGGGCTCTACAGTGTGACCATGTTAAAATTTAGGAGCACCAGTGCGCCTAGAAAAGTGAAGGATTCTACATTTCTTTGTGTGTGCACCTAAAATGTTTCAACTTAGGTGCCCACGTCATCCTTGTAAAAAGGTCAACATAGAGCCCTGTGTCCTTGTGCACACTGTGAGAGAAGAGCTGACGAGGGGAGGAAGAGGGCACCTGCACCCATCTCTCCATCACTATGGAGATTTGCGTCGATAAGCATACATTAAACCTGAATGGGCTGGCTGCAGAAAATCAGACAGACTGACGCAGCACAAAGCCAGACAAGAACGTGGGTAGTGTTTTTTTACACCAGAAGTCAATGGGGACTGTGTGAATGTATTAAGGAAACCCATTAGGATGCACAACAGATTTGCCTGCCTGGCCTATGTCCACAACTAAAACACTATCCTTTGAAAACATAACCTACTTTTTCCTGCATCAGATCTTAGAGGACATTCCATTTTATATAGCATATGCTTGCTAGCTGCGGAGGCGCCACATTGCTGCGATAGGAGGAAACTCCTTAACCGATTAGTCTGTAGTACGTAACTTATCCTATTAGGCAGTTAGGATATAGTACAGGAACAGCTTTGAACAGAGCTCTGTATAAATCACACGCAACATAGTAAATAGACTGGCTATAGACGGGTTGGTTGTTTAGCAACAAAACCGACACATGCGCAACTATTGGGCAAAATCATACAAGGTTGGCTTAGATTGTTGACATGTAAACCATTATATTTTCAATAAACATTGGAGACAAACATTTGCACAATGATCACTTGTCTTTAAAATACGCTGTTAGTGACAGTTGTTGGTTAGATAGAAAGCCATTTTTTTTAGCCATAATAGCATTGACATGAAATCTGTCAAAATACATCAGAACAAGACATGGTATCAAGAACAAGATTTAACTAGTTTAAACGAGTCACTTACAATTCCCCACATGGCAGTTTCGTGTCATTGTTGCTATCTGTCCATCCAGAATCACAACAATACACAGACTTCTTCCCCATTGAAGTGTGCGCATAATTTGACATTGTCAGCTAACCCATCTATATTGATTAGGCTAGCTAGGCTTGGAAACATCCCCCAGGCAGAGCTGTTAGGGGAGGCAGAAGAGACCACTCATCAGGGGGCTCCTGTCTTGGAAGAGGCCAGTCAATGGTCATAAACAGGAAGCAGGCCAGACTGCACTAACATGCAGCTGCAGTTATGTTCACAGACGGCCAAAACCACCATTATCCAACCAGCAAATGCCTAACTTCAAAGCACTATGGGTAATGCACACCAATGAGCACTTGTATAACAGTATGAGGCATAAGGGTACTCAGATATCCACCTGACTTTGTAACCCCTTATTCTTCACAATAAACTGAGAACATTGGTTCACTGCTAAAGACCCATGCTGACTGACCTGGTGCCTCCTATCCAAAGCACCACCCACCACACATACCAGTCAGACGACAAGAGTAAGTTCAGTGGGTCAGTGAAGTTGTTCCAACACTCGCGCTCCCTCTCTCCAGGACCCGGCTGCAGCAGCAACAGGCTGGGTGTTACTTGGTTGGCAGGAAGTGCAGTACTGCAGATGCCTGGAGTGGAATGTGTCCACACGGTCTAACAATGACAGCCTTCAGCGGGCACAACTGTGATGAGGGCGCGCGCACACACACACACAGACAGCAGATCTTGTCCAGGAGAACTGGGGACACATTCACTCAAGAGCTAAGCCTGGGCTATTTCCAGACCCACCGGGATGATGATACGTCAGCACCATTCTCACTGGCTAATGAGAGAATGGCCTGACCAGAGCTTGGCTCCTTAGGGTTCACACAAGGACTGTCCCAGGTGTGGACATACATCACATTTCATCAATATCACTCATGGTGGGCCAACAAGCACAATTGAGTGGATAGGCTAGTAGGCTCAATGCTTATACAGTCCACTGATTCAAAGCCAAATCTATGAACTAGGCCCATCTTTCCTTTTTAGTGTGTCACTTACTACTCTATACAGTCAAAATGAGGGGGCGATGGACTGGCTTCTTATTCAAATAATGTTGTCCACATTTGCTTCTCAAATCTTTCCACTGTGCCAAAAGGAGAGGGCCTTTTGCATGAGTAAGCACATCCATGATCGTTAACTGCAACACAATGAGTTCTTATTCACCCTATAAAAAAAAGAAGAGTTGACCTGCCTGGGGCACATTTCTCTCTGTGCTGTAATGCCTGGTGAGGAACCAAACTGTGTTCTTGACTGGGGCTCTGCCATTTCACTGACTAGTGGGTCATGACCTCAACTTAGGGTTAACCTCCTGCAGAAGGCAGAGATGACAGGATCTCCTCCTAGCCGTTTCACTGCTACAAGCGACTGCACCAAATAAGGCTTGTCAATTTCCTCCTTTGGGTCAGTCACAGCAATTCAGAAATATTGATCAAGCTTTTGATTCTGCAGCCCAGGCAGAGCCAGGATTCAGATAGCCTTGCTGGGATTTGAGTCCCAGGCATCTGATCTGCACTCAAGGTCTGAATGCCCAGTTCGATACACAAGCTCACATTCTTGTGGAGATTTTAAGGCTGGACTAGATTCCAGCCATTATTTTGTTAGCCTTCCTATGTCCAAATGTTGAGGGAACCTCTACAAAGTCAGGGCAGTTGGGATTTTCAAACATCCCCTCATCACCCTCTAGGCTAGATTGCATTTCAGTGGAAAATACTTCCACAAAGCCACAAAAATCAGTGTGGATATAACTTTCAGAGTGAAAATAGTGAATGGGAAACTGGATGATGAAAAGTTATGGTCTACTTTCAGAAACCCCTTCTCCACAAGGAAAAATGCACACCCAATCTGTGTTATGTTGGGGGGGAAACACTAGCATTTCAGCCAAATCCTACAGCTTGATTCAAAACAAACGGGGCATTCAGACCTTCTGACGTAGACCCAGTGAGCATTTGGCTGCCACTCAGGAAGTGGCCCGCAGAAGAGATAAAAGGAATGGACAAGGGACATTGAAATTACTGCCGTTATAGAGGAGTAAAAGACAGAAAAAGTGTTGGTTTGTACAGCAATTTTCAACCACTCAAGAAACAACCCTTTATCACTCACTGCATCCATGAAAACTAGCTGTAACTGGACAGTCTTATCCTCCATCAGCAGCTATGTGGGCTTGTTGTTGTGTCTGTGTGGAACTCAGTGCAAAACCACGTTATGTAGCTAGCTAGCTACCTTGTGAAGACCATTTTTGACCAAGGCCATGATTACACTATTCTAGTCACTCTAATCATGCTGAACTTTCAGTCACTCATTTAACTTTTGAACCATATGGTAGAGACATAGGGTTTGGATTATCGCAATTCTCTATTGAAATGGACATATCTTTAAACAACTTGAATTAAATACTAATTTTATGGGTGAACACCTTAGCATCTGTCACATATAAACAATGTGAGTACAGTAGACAAATGTGTTTTACTTGGAGAGAATGTTCACTGCTTGATTCCCGCTTGAATGCTAGCTAGCTAACAGGCCAAGACAATTGATGTTGTAACGTTAGCTAGCTAAAGTTAGCTAGCTAAAGTTAGCTAACAGTTATATACAGCCAAGTAGGAAAACTGCTGCCTAGACAAATAAATATGGTTAGCTAACTAACGTTAGCAATTTGCTCAGCTACCCTGATAATTGAATTTAAAAAAGTATCACTTGCTGGCCTTCCCAGAATCAATCTTATTAGCCAAGTTATCTACCTAACGTTAGCTAGTAAACTAGTTAGTCAGCCAGCCAGAAACCACCGTTTGCTACTTTTCATACAAAATGGCTAGGCATCTAAAGTTAGCTTACTAGTTAACGGTAGGACTTGGGAGTCAAAGATGGGCATGACGTTAGTCAGAAAGTAAACACTTGAGGCTGGCTAGCTAAGTGTATACACAAATCAGACAACTATGTTAAATGGACAAATAAGTTAGTTAGGTAAAAGCTAACTAGTTAGCCAAATATATAAAAAGAAAGTGAATGTCTGTATGGCGCCAGACATCAGCGCGCAGATGTGTCAAACGGTCATGAAATCAATTTCGGATCCAACGATTGGTTGTCGTTCTGCTACTACGGTAACGTTAACTCCGTTAGTTTAGGTGTTTAATTGCAGTTCACAATAAATAAAACTAACTTTAATTGAAACATGCCGAACGTTGTACCAAATATAATGGCGTGGTTATGGTAGCGAGCCAAGTTACATTACAGTGCAAAATAAATGACCCGGTAAACTATAATTTTGATGTAGCCATTCCGCTAGCTAGTAGTAGCTTGGACATATAGCGATCAAACTAGCCCCGGAGGGGATCAGACTACCAACCGGAGCACATTGTCAACGGATAGCTACGGCTTACTAGCCACAAAACATGTTCAAAATGAGTAGCTAGGTTACCGGTAGCAGGGTCACTTAGCAAACAACCAAGAGCAATTTCGACTTAATAAAATACATTTGGCACATCAATATTTATTATGCCATGTGTTTTTCTTACCCATTTGAGCTCGCAACTCTTTCAGAGACGTTGCACCCTCCGCCATTTCTATGAAGTTTTCCTTCTCTATTTTTTTATGGCACATTACCCAGAGACGCGCATAATCCGCGGGTACGTGGACATCCAAGTAAAACAAGGGAACGAGACAATAATAGGCAATAGCGTCACCTAGCGTGAGAATTTATGGTTGACAGTAGACAACTGTTGCTTACATGTTAATGGTGAAATCCTTTCAAAGCACAGATTATGGAATGATAATGTATGCATGTTTTATTCCAATGGAAGTTTAATTAGAACACAGGTGGTAAGTAATATTAGGCCTCCCGAGTGGCGCCACAGTCTAAGGCACTGCATCGCAGTGCAGGATGCGTCACTACAGTCCCTGGTTTGAATCCAGGCTGTATCACATCCGGCCGTGGTTGGGAGTACCATAGGGCAGCGCACAATTCGTCCGGCGTCGTCCGGGTTTGGCTGGAGTAGGCCGTCATTGAAAATAAGAATTTGTTCTTAACTGACTTGCTTAGTTAAATAAAGGTTACATTTAATATATATTGTTTTGTATAAACATTATATGTATTGCTGTCATAGCATAAATACAAAGTCTCCTTGAGGACTTACCTTATGGAGAAAGCTGGAGAGTCTGAGGAGATAGTTTCAGGAGGAACTGCTTTGCTGCAGTGGTGAACCAACCCCTCCCATATAGAAAACATGTTCTCCCTATTTCCATCCAACACTAATGCTTCTGTCCTACCCCATCTCACATGCCTTAGCCAGCGGGCCCTCATTAATTTTACATGGAAAACAGGGAGAAACATGACACTGTGGGTTCAGTTACACTGCCCTGAATGATACAGAAGAGCCCCATGTTATTTAACACTCTGACCACCATCACAAATAATGGAAGTGGTACTATAAACCCCACAATGGTATATTTGTCATGGGTTCACAGCCTGCCGTTTACATACTATTTGATGTTAATGATGACGTCTCTGTGCTTTGCATCCTGTGATTCGGATGACAAAGTCATCTCTCTAGGTCACATTACAATGCTGACTATTCACACCTTATGCAAACAAATGATACCATTCTGTCTTATGCAACAGAAAGGAGTTCAACGGTATTACATATGTAATGGCTATACATTCAATGGGTTAATTTAACCAAATGTGTACAAGCAATGGCAGTTTATAGCCCAAAATAAATCACGTTTCAAACTGTCAAGTTCTGCTCCATTTTGCTTGATTAAACCAACATTGACATAATTGGTACCATATAACAAGCCGTCAGTCCCACTTTTTAACAATGAATTGCAGAACTAGTGCATTATCCAAGAGTATCATTTCAAACTCTGCACCATACTGGTGTCCCTTTCACATGGTGTGACATACCATGCTGAGACTTTATGTCTCTATAATTTCCATGGTCTCATGGAAATTATTCAGACCCCTTGACTTTTTCCACATTTTGTTACATTACAGCCTTATTCATCAATCTATTCATGAATCTACACACAATACCCAATAATGACAAAGCAAAAACAGGTTTTATAAAATAAATAAGTATTCAGACCCTTTGCCATGAGACTCAAAATTGAGCTCAGGTGCATCTTGTTTCCATTGATCATCCTTGAGATGTTTCTACAACTTGATTGGAGTCAACCTGTGGTAAATTCAATTGAATGGACATGATTTAGAAAGGCACATACCTGTCTATACAAGGTCCCGCAGTTGACAGTGCATGTCAAAGCAAAAACCAAGCCATGAGGTCGAAGGAATTGTCTGTAGAGCGAGACAAGATTGTGTCGAGGCACAGATCTGTGGAAGGGTACCAAAACATTTCTGCACAGTGGCCATCATTCTTAAATGTAAGAAGTTTGCAACCACCAAGACTCTTTCTAGAGCTGGCTGCCAGGCCAAACTGATCAATCGGGGGAGAAGGGCCTTGGTCAGGGAGGTGATGGTCACTCTGACAGAGCTCCACAGCATCACGCTGTGGGGATGTTTCTCAGCGGCAGGGACTGGGAGACTACTCAGGATCGAGGGAAAGATGAACGGCGCAAAGTACAGAGAGATCCTTGATGAAACCTGCTCCAAAACATTCAGGACGTCAGCGCTCATGACCTTCCAACAAGGTTCACCTTCCAACAGGACAACGACCCTAAGTACACAGCCAAGACAACCCAGGAGTGGCTTGGGGATAAGTCTCTGAATATCCTTGAATGGCCCAGCCAGAGCCCGGACTTGAACCCGATTTAACATATCTGGAGAGTCTTGAAAATAGCTGTGCAGCGACATTCCCAATCCAACTTGACAGAGCTTGAGAGGATCTGCAGAGAAGAATGGAAGAAACTCCCCAAATACAGGTGTACCAAGCTTATAGCGTCAAACCCAAGAAGACTTGAGGCTACAATTGCTGCCAAAGCTGCTTCAACAAAGTACCGAGTAAAAGGTCTGAATATTTATGTAAATGTGATATTTCAGTTATTATTATTTAATGTTTTTTTGGGGAAAAATCTAAATACCTGTTTTTGCTTTGTCGGTATGGAGTATTGTGTTTAGATTGATGAGGGAAAAAAACTATTTAATCCATTTTAGAATAAGGCTGTAACGTAACAAAAAGTGGAAAAAGTCAAGGAGTCTGAATACTTTCCGAATGCACTGTATGTCACACAGGCCAAGGTGGGATTGGCAACATGTCCCTAGGGCCTGGATGTCTCTGTGTGATTGGCCACCAGACCACGGTGTATCCTAGCAACAACGTCAGGGCGGGGCAGGAGGGCGGCGGCCTGGGCCAGTTGGGGCAGTAGGATGTAGGTGGAGGTGCGCAGGTACTGGAAGAGATCCTGGAAGCCATGGAGGTTAGAAAGGACCTCAGGGGTGACACCCAGGGAATAGCCCAGCCTTCTCACCCCGCTGCCCCGGCCACAGCCCCCTGAGTCCAGCAGCAGAGACAGGTCCTGGACTGTGTCATAGTTTAGCTCCTCTAGACTCTGACCTGGACCAGCACAAGAAGACTAGAAGTTCAGTGTCAGTCAATGACATAAATATTGGTGTAAGCACTGTAATAGAGACTTGTCAGTCAACACCCAAACCGTGGAAACACAAAACGTCAACCTGATATCAGTTTCTGAAAACATTTGGTTGTATATTCATATGAAAATAAAAGAGCATGAATTGATTGAATTGATCAATCTCACCCTCAACATCACTTGTTCAACATGGGAGAGCCTACCATACCTTGAGAAACTGTGCAGATTTCCAACAGTTTTTGTTCCATCTACAAATGAAAAGTGGAGTGAGTTAGACTAATTATAAGAATTTCCTAGTGTCTCTTAATTTATAATAGATCATTATTAATTAGAAATTGAAAATACAAAGCACATGCAATACCTCCTCTGGTGTGTGACAGTGCCCTCTCTGATCCTCCCAGGGGGCGTCTTCACCTCCATGTTGAAGGGATGGCTTGATGTTGGTGGTGACATTGATGACAATAGAGGTGGGATGCACTTCACCCTCATGGCTGAGTGGGCTTAGGCATCTTATTGGTGGAAAGAAAGAGGATCTATTGTTTGACATCTATTCATCAACCAGCCAACATGACCGGTAGACAGAGCAATGCAGAGAAGATTGTTCAATTCACCCGATTACAGTTATTCCCCAAAGCAGAACCTCTGGCCAGGAGGATAGGTACCTGTGGTGGGCGTCCTGGGTTGGTCCAGGACTCTCTGATGGGGTAACCGGTGGTATCTCTCCAGTCTCTGTTGTGTTAGAGAGGAGTGTATTCCATGGGAAGGCTGTGTCTACTTCAGAATGTAGACCTTCAGGACAATACTTTGGAACCTGTTCTGAACACCCCACAAAAAAAACACATATAATCCAAATTCCATTCCCACCTTGTGTGAAGACAGAAAACAAATGGGAGATCGAGTACAGTTTTTAGCCATGGTTTGAACGTGAAGGCAAAACTCACTGAATCTCTCAATGATCAGTAGTACGGCCCAAAGCAACAGAAGCAGTAGGAAGATTGAGGCGGAAGTCACTGAACCAATAAGAGCCATGGAGACTTGGACCGTATCCAGCGTCACTAGATGAACAATACAAACATAACCATCATCTACACAACTAGTTTTAAGAGTCAATGTACTATTACTCACTGTTCTCTGTAACTCCTTTGAAACTTCTCCTGGAAATAGTGATTGCCAATGAAATTCTCACTCTGAGGAAGATCATTTGAAAATCAATGGGCGCTACCAGTGGAAGGCTTACAGTGATGTTATAATTGTTTGCTAACAGCATTCATTTATTTGCTGGCTGTTAGATTCATGTTTACCTTACCTGCTGTGGAGGTGTGTTTCCACTGCAAAGGTAAACACTCTTTCCGGATCTTGCCTGTGGGGCTGTAACAGGGCATGCACGACAGGTCCACCTCCCCACTCCTACTTCTGAGCTTATAATACCTGAGTACAGACATAAACACCAGACATAAACACCAGACATAATGACATACGCAGCATGGCCCATGGTGACTGATCCTAAGTTTCCTTCATGCTCTCTAAGACTACAACGGTTTTTGGTCTCTCCTGAACGTTATTGGAATACAATACAATGGAATTGTAATGAGTATTATGTCAAAAATGGAAACGAGCCAAGTCCAACCTTGACCCCCTGAAGTGAAATGTTACGTGTTTCCTTTTGTCTGCACTGCACTTGACTCACCCCATAGATATAGGACTTACCCTGGGAGGCAGTTGCCACACTGGGCGTTGTTGGTGGGTGAGCACACTGCTCTCTCCTGGCGGTTTAGCAGAATACAACGAGTGCACTGCCAGCAGGGGGCCAACCCAGTGTCAGTACTGAACTGCCCCTCTGCACACGCCACACAGCGGCCGCCCTCTCCCTCTCCCCCATCCCCATAACCACAGTCCTGGGACAGGAATCAGACAGGTGTAGAGCCAGAGGCAGTTAAACAGATACACACAGACAAACAGATACACACAGACAAACAGATACACACAGACAAACAGATACACACAGACAAACAGATACACACAGACAAACAGATACACACAGACAAACAGATACACACAGACAGACAGACAGACAGACAGACAGACAGACAGACAGACAGACAGACAGACAGACAGACAGACAGACAGACAGACAGACAGACAGACAGACAGACAGACAGACAGACAGACAGACAGACAGGAACTCTATGTGTTACGTCTGTTAGCTGCTCCCCAGGTCCACAGACAGGACAGTCAACACAACTGCCATTAGAGTGAAGAAACTGGGTCTGATCACAGCTGGGCTCAGACAGTGCCAGCAGACAGGATGCCTGTGGAGAAGCACAAGCCACAAAAAACACTTATTGGCATGACTCTATGGTGAAAGTCCCCCACAACATAACACAGAATTTAGAAAGACCTACCATCAGCAGAGCTGCAGAAACACTGGCCTCCATAGAAAGACCCTCCATGGTCCTGCAGTCTGGGCTGCTCAATGTGGGAGACATTAAAGTGTTATGAGAGAGTATTATTATAGTAATCAACTGAAGAAGTCAAGAAATCATTCATTTCTCCATCATTTTGCAAAAATAGTAGACTGCCCTCTAGGGGTTCCAAGTCATATTTTTACAAAATGCCACAAACATTCTGTCAATGATAGCTGATTTCAGAAAAATTCTAAATTGTAGCCAATATTGATTACATTTCAGAATTTTGAATATGTCCATATGCCCAGTAGGTGGCAGTAATGCACCTTAACATTGCACACTGCCATAAAACACCAAAGAAGAGCCAATATTGAGAAAAACAGCAACAATCATGCTAAATTACATAGACATAGTCCTTAACTACCATACCTGTAATGCTTATTCCCAGTGTGTTCTCACTCAAACTTTATGGGTGTCCTGGGTCTGTAGAACTCCTCCAACATGTATTCGGAACTACCTGCTACTCTACATGGCAGACCCTCACTCAGCACAGCAGAAGAGAATGAGGGGTGCTTGCCTCCTTTAACCTTCAGGCCCCTCCCTCTCTCTCCACAGGGTGGCTCACAGTGGTGGGAAAGCTTCATGGGAATCCCCCTCTCACCATCCAGCATTCCTGCTCTGTGACACAGGAGAGATTCCCTCCCAGGCCAATAGAAGGCAAGGGAACACTGGGGATGCTGATGCCCACCTGGAGCCTACGTAACGGCTGGCCTTCTCAGGTTCCCCCTGGTCTGGTCCTGGCTGGGAAGCCCTTTCCAGGGGCTGGGCTCTGTTCTATAAGGTCAAGGGAGGGAGGGAGGGGGAGCAGGTGAGCCTTGAAAGTGGATGAATACGGTCCTCTGTTTTATACAAAGGAATAGCCTTGTGTATGCAGGTGTGTGCGTACCTCCATGGGTCTTACTCCTCATGTAGTGTATTGCAGATTATAAACTGTTTAGAGAAATGCGTGAAAAGTCAGTTATATAAAGAAAAAGACTCAACTACTGAATAGTGATGCACCTTAGGTGGCAGGTTCAGGAGAATAAAGTAATGATCTTTAAATCAAAACAGCAGACTCTCAGGAATACTATTACATTTGTTATCTGAACTGAAAGCCTAAAGGTGAACGTTGCCGCCACTATTTGCACAACATTACAGTTCGGTATTGGTATTTTATTAAAGATCACCATTAGCTGTTGCGAAAGCAGCAGCTACTCTTCTTGGGGTCCACACAAAACATGAAACACGACATAATACAGAACATTAGTAGACAAGAACAGCTCAAGGACAGAACTACATCAATTATATTACACTGCACATAAGAGTCATTGGACGAAATTGTCTTCTGTTTGTCAAGAGCCCCGACTCTTGGCCTGAACATTAACACGCATCGCTTGCGGTACGGTTTTGGAAGTACAAGGACCTTATCTTTCATATCAGCAATAAATATTTTTCAAAAAATCTAAAGGTTAAATTGATACACACCTTTATAGGGTTAGTTCCCACACTGCCATATCTCCATGTTACAGCGGGTGTTTACAGAAGACAGACGGAAGACAGAGGGACCACCAGTGCTGATTAGCTAATCTAGCAAGTGCTGAACACCAGTGTGTCAGTGTGTCATGGAAGAAGGCCACAAGAAACGTGTTGTCACTGAAAAATACTGTCGGCTGCAACTGTGATAAAGCCGGTTAAAACAGTGTACAGTAAGTGTATATTTTGCATTTGTGAAATAATTTTGATGTGATATGAAGGCAAAGGGCTTTATATTTCTAGAACCGTATCGCAATTGAGAATCGATTCACGTTTAGAGGGAGTATTTGACTGTAGGATAGCCTGGTCCTAGGAGGCGCACTGGTGGCCAGATGTATTGTGCAGGCATCCTCCTTCCAGGCTGGATGCCTACTCTAGCACGGCACTTGCGAGGGGCTGGGATCGCTCGCACCGGACTATGCGTGTGCACGGGCGAGATCGTGCGCACTTCCGCATACTCCGGCGCTCTCCACTCCAGTTGCTTCCCATAATAAGCACCGGGAGCTGGCTTAGGGCTCACCCTTGGCCCAGCCAAACTAACCGTGTGCCCCCCCCAAAAAAATTATTGGGCGTGCCTCTCGTGCTTCTCCATCGGCGCGTACACAGCTTCATACCAGCGCCTCTCTGCCTTGGCTGCCTCTATCTCCTCCGGTGGGCGACGATATTCCCCAGCCTGGTGCCATGGTACAGCCCCGTCCAGAATTTCCTCCCATGTCCATGATTCCCGACAGTCCTTCTGTTGCTGCTTCCTCCGCTGCTTGGTCCGTGGTTGGTGGGAGATTCTGTCACGGTTGTCGTAGGGTAAAGACCAAGACGCAGCGGGAAAATATATACTCATCTTTTTAATTGGTGAAGAAGGAAAAACACAATAAACGTATACAAAACACAAACGAACTGGACAGTCTTGTCAGGCACACAGCTAAACAAGCACAATCTCCCACCAAAACCCATGAAAAACAAACCCCTAAATATAGGACCCTCAGAGGCAACAATAACCAGCTGCCTCCAATTGAAGGTCCTACCCCAATTAACTAAACAAAGAACTAAATAGACTAGATAGAACATAGAAAAATACTAACATAGAACGTAGACTAACAAACCCCGAACCACATAAACCAAACGCCCTTCTACCTAAATACATAGCCCAAACCACATAAAACAAACACCCCCTGCCACGTCCTGACCAAACTATAATAACAAATAACCCCTATTACTGGTCAGGACGTGACAATAACTGAGTATTTTCGCTATGCATTGCTGCATGGCATCTGTGTGCATATCTTTGCATTTATTTTTTTATTATTATTATTTTTTAAATTGATCCTTTATTTAACTATGATAATGAGGGCATAGCTTATGATGTATAGACACCAGTTAGTTTCCCATCACCCCTGACTCATTCTCTAGACATGTCTGTCTGTTAGCTGCATATCAAGTAGTGAAAAGACCCAAATCAAAGCCTTTAACATACAGTTAAAGTCGGAAGTTTAAATACACCTTAAGCAAATACATTTAAAAACAGTTTCACAATTCCTGACATTTAATCCAAGTAAAAATTCCCTGTTTTAGGTCAGTTAGGATCAGCACTTTATTTTAAGAATGTGAAATGTTAGAATAATCGTAGAGAGAATGATTTATTTCAGCTTTTATTTCTTTCATCACAATCCCAGTGGGTCTGTAACGATTGTCGTGTGTGGAGGACCAAGACGCAACAGGGAAGTGTATACTCATCTTCTCTTTTTAATATATAAGAAGGAAACAAAATAAACACGTATACAATTAACAGAAACGACACTAAAAGTTCTGTCAGGTGACAAGCACAAAACAGAATACAACTACCCACAATCCACAATAAACACACCCCTAATTATAGGACCTTCAATCAGAGGCAACGATAGACAGCTGCCTCCAACTGAAGGCCCCAACACCAATTAACTAAACATAGAAATACAAATGACTAGACAGAACATAGAAATAAACTAACATAGAACAATAACCAAAACCCTGGACTAATAAATCACATACCCCTCTCTACATGGACACATACACACAACCACCATGAACCACATAAAACAAATACCCTCTGCCACGTCCTGACCAAACTAAACACTAATAAATAACACCTTTACAGGTCAGAACGTGACAGGGTCAGAAGTTTACATACACTCAATTAGTATTTGGTAGCACTTCCTTTAAATTGTTTAACTTGGGTCAAACATTTCGGGTAGCCTTCCACAAGCTTCCCACAATAAGTTGGGTGAATTTTGGCCCATTCCTCCTGACAGAGCTGGTGTAACTGAGTCAGGTTTGTAGGCCTCCTTGCTTGCACACGCTTTTTTAGTTCTGCCCACAAATTTTCTATGGGATTGAGGTCAGGGCTTTGTGATGACCACTCCAATACCTTGACTTTGTGGTCCTTAAGCCATTTTCCACAACTTTGGAAGTATGCTTGGGGTCATTGTCCATTTGGAAGACCCATTTGCGACCAAGCTGTAACTTCCTGACTGATGTCTGAGATGTTGCTTCAATATATCCGCATACATTTCCTTCCTCATGATGCCATCTATTTTGTGAAGTGCACCAGTCCCTCCTGCAGCAAAGCACCCCCACAACATGATGCTGCCACCCCCGTGCTTCACGGTTGGGATGGTGTACTTTGGCTTGCAAGCATCCACCTTTTTTTCCCCAAACATAACGATGGTCATTATGGCCAAACAGTTCTATTTTTGTTTCATCAGACCAGAGGACATTTCTCCAAAAAGTACAATCTTTGTCCCCATGTGCAGTTGCAAACCATAGTCTGGATTTTTTATGGCGGTTTTGGAGCAGTGTCTTCTTCCTTGCTGAGTGGCTTTTCAGGTAATGCCGATATAGGACTTGTTTTACTGTGGATATAGATATTTTTGTACCTGTTTCCTCCAGCATCTTCACAAGGTCCATCGCTGTTGTTCTGGGCTTGATTTGCACTTTTTGCACCAAGGTACGCTCATCTCTAGGAGACAAAACGCCTCTCCTTCCTGAGCAGTATGACGGCTGCGTGGTCCCATGGTGTTTATACTTGCGTACTATTGTTTGTACAGATGAACGTGGTACCTTCAGGTGTTTGGAAATTGCTCGCAAGGATGAACCAGACAATTATTATTTTGAGGTCTTGGCTGATTTCTTTTGATTTTCCCATGATGTCAAGCAAAGAGGCACTGAGCTTGTTGGTAGGCCTTAAAATACATCCACAGGTTCACCTCCAATTGACTGAAATTATGTCAATTAGCCTATCCGAAGCTTTTAAAGCCATGACATCATTTTCTGGAATTTTCCAAGTTGTTTAAAGGCACAGTCAACTTAGTGTATGTAAACTTCTGACCCACTGGAATTGTGATACAGTGAATTATAAGTGAAACAATCTGTAGGTAAACAATTGTTGGAAAAATTACTTGTCATGCACAAAGTAGATGTCCTAACAGACTTGCCAAAACTATAGTTTGTTAACAAGAAATGTGGAATGGTTGAAAAACAAGTTTTAATGACTCCAACCTAAGTGTATGTAAACTTCTGACTTCAACTGTACATAGGGCACATACAGTACATCTAAATTGGGTAGAATTCGTATTTATTTCCATATTTGAAGAGCTAAAGTTTTAGATAGAATGGTCCAGCTGCCCTCTGTTGCGTTAGTTCCGTTTATTGCTAATTAATAAGTAACCTAGGGCACTAAAGGAGAGGGCGTAGAGGTCTTCTTAAAGATAAATACACTAGAGTCTCCCTCCTTCAACAAAGACTTTTATCCCAGGAGGTCAACTTTTTCTCTTTACCTTCCATTGAATATTATAGACATATAAGAGGCAGTTTATTAAACTCTCATTTGCTTGTGTTTTCTGCCAAAGGAGAGTGCTGTTTGGACTGGGGAATGACACAGGTAAGTCATAGTTTTGTTTGCATGTACAGTGCCTTCTGTCTACTTTAATACACATAAGTGAATTTTTCCCAATACTTTTACTCCCCTAAAGTGGGGGGACTATGTACAAATTTCTAAACGGTTCACCTGATATGGATGAAAATACCCTCAAATTAAAGCTGACATACTGCGCTTTAACCTCATTGTCATTGTTATATTTCAAATCCAAACCTTTGGAGAATAGAGCCAAAAGAAGAGAAAATTCTACCCTGTCCCAATAATTATGGTGGGCACTGTACTGATAACGGTTCTATTTGCAGATAGTCATTGTTCCCCTTTTCTGACATGAGAGATATTGTTTCTCTTTTGTCTTTAGACTCGTGATGGATTCTGCCAGGAGACCCTGTTTTATAACTGTGTGTTTTTCAGTACTGGCAGCCACTTGTCTTCCATGCTCCGGTATGGTCATAAATATACTGTATTATAATGTAATTATGAAGCATTAGTGTTACAGTACTATCAATAAAATGCATTATGGCTTTGACTGAAGACTGGAGGAGTTTTGGGAAATGTTCCAATAATGTCCAATGTCAGTGTGTGATTTTGGTTCTGTGTCTGTATCAGGCTCCCCAGGCCCCAGCCTGTGGGGTAAGAAAGTGGTGTTCATGGGTCGTCACTGTGTCTGGCAGCTGGATAAGGGGTGCGTAGTGCCCCCCCTGGAAGAGCTCAGTGTGTGTGTGCACCTGCACCGGGAGATTGCAACATCTGAGTGGACAGGCTTCGTGTACAAGGCGCCTGGCGAGAGACAGGTAGAGCTGGGGCTGGCAGGCCGAGGAGGGTTCCTGGTGGCATGGCTGTTTGGGCATCAGTGGTCCGTACCAGAGGATGTGCCCCTGAAATGCTGGCACAATGTCTGCCTCACCTGGTCCAGCCACTCCGAGAGGCTCCGGCTCTACATCAATGGGAGCCGTCGCCTGGACGCCCATGTTAACGCCACCCTGCCCCGGCGACTGGCCCACAATGGCACCCTGACCCTGGGGGTGTCCCATAACATTGTGGGTGGGGTGATGGAGTTTGAGAATGGGAAGAACTTCCTGGGGGCCATCAGCCTGTTCAGGATGTGGGGGCATGAGCAGACAGCTGAGGAGCTTAGGGCCCATAGCTGTATCGATGGGAACGTGGTGAGATGGGACAACAACGACTGGGATTACCAGATTTGCCTACCTGAAGATGACACTAACATCCAGTGTGGTTAGTTTCCATACTTATTGGGTTTTACTGTATTCTATTGTGGGTGCTATTTTGAGTCCTATTAAATGGGCCCCATTGAACGAATGTACAATAAAGGGTAAAAGTTATACATTTACATTTCTCTCATTTAGCAGACACTCTTACTCAGAGTGACTTCAAATAAAATAAAATCAAATGTTATTGGTCACATACGCATGGTTAGCAGATGTTATTGCGAGTGTAGCAAAATGCTTGTGCTTCCAGTTCCGACAGAGCAGCAATTTCTAACAAGTAATCTAACAATTCCAAAACAACTACCTAATACACACAAATCTAAGTAAAGGAATGGAATAAGAATATATACATATAAATATATGGGATGAGCAATGACTCAGAGGCATAGGCAAGATGCAATAGATGGTATAAAATACAGTATATACATATGAGATGAGTAATGCAAGATGTGTAAACATTATTGAATAGGCATTATTAAAGGAGCATTATTACAGGAGAAATTAGGGTTAAGTGCCTTGCTCAAGGGCACATCGTCAGATTTTTCTACTCCCCTTCATCTACACTGATTGAAGTGGATTTAACAAGTGACATCAATAAGGGATCATCTGGTCAGTCTGTAATGGAAAAAACAAGCGATCTTAATGTTTTGTACACTCAATGTACAGTTGAAGTCGGAAGTTTACATACACTTAGGTTGGAGTCATTAAAACTTGTTTTTCAACCAGTCCACACATTTCTTGTTAACAAACTATAGTTTTGGCAAGTCTGTTAGGACATCTACTTTGTGCATGACACAAGAAATTCACTGTATCACAATTCCAGTGGGTATTTATTGAATGTATTTCAAGGCCTACCTTCAAACTCAGTGCCTCTTTGCTTGACATCATGGAAAAATCAAAAGAAATGAGCCAAAACCTCAGAAAGAAATTGTATACCTCCACAAGTCTGGTTCATCCTTGGGAACAATTTCCAAATGCCTGAAGGTACCACGTTCATCTATACAAACAATAGTACGCAAGTATAAACACCATGGGACCACGCAGCCGTCATACTGCTCAGGAAGGAGGCGCGTTCTGTCTCCTAGAGATTAACGTACTTTGGTGCGAAAAGTGCAAATCAATCCCAGAACAACAACAAAGGACCTTGTGAAGATGCTGGAGGAAACAGGTACAAAAATATCTATATCCACAGTAAAACGAGACCTATATCGAATTAACCTGAAAGGCCGCTCAGCAAGGAAGAAGACACTGCTCCAAAACTGCCATAAAAAATCCAGACTATGGTTTGCAACTGCACATGGGGACAAAGATTGTACTTTTTGGAGAACTGTCCTCTGGTCTGATGAAACAAAAATAGAACAGTTTGGCCATAATGACCATCGTTATGTTTGGGAAAAAAAGGGGGAGGCTTGCAAGCCGAAGAACACCATCCCAACCGTGAAGCACGGGGGTGGCAGCATCATGTTGTGGGGGTGCTTTGCTGCAGGAGGGACTGGTGCACTTCACAAAATAGATGGTCGTGAGGAAGGAAATGTATGTGGATATATTGAAGCAACATCTCAGACATCAGTCAGGAAGTTAAAGCTTGGTCGCAAATGGGTCTTCCAAATGGACAATGATCCCAAGCATACTTCCAAAGTTGTGGAAAATGGCTTAAGGACAACAAAGTCAAGGTATTGGAATGGCCATTACAAAGCCCTGACCTCATCCTATAGAAAATGTGTGGGCAGAACTAAAAAAGCGTGTGTGAGCAAGGAGGCCTGCAAACCTGACTCAGTTACAGCAGCTCTGTCAGGAGGATTGGGAAAAAATTCACCCAATTTATTGTGGGAAACTTGTGGAAGGCTACATGAAATGTTTGACCCAAGTTAAACAATTTAAAGGCAATGCTACCAAATACTAATTGAGTGTATGTAAACTTCTGACCCACTGGGAATGTGATGAAAGAAATAAAAGCTGAAATAAATCATTCTCTCTACTATTATTCTGACATTTGACATTCTTAAAATAAAGTGGTGATCCTAACTGACCTAAGACAGGGAATTTTTACTACAATTAAATGTCAGGAATTGTGAAAAACTGAGTTTAAATGTCTTTGGCTAAGGTGTATGTTAACTTCAGACTTCAACTGTACGTATTCAAACACATACAAATAGCATGCACAAAGCATACACATGGATGCAAATGGAATGCACATTCACATTTTTGCACGCTGTTATGCTTACCTATTTGTAATATCTCTCTTCTTCACAGGACTTTTCCCCAATGTGACAGCCTCTCCTCCCACTGTCACCAACACCACTCCTGGTTCACCAACCAGCACTAATATATCAGGTGACAAAGTTATTTCATAAAAAAAATGCTGACTGCTATGCACTAAGGAGGACCTGAAATTGGCTTCCATTACATTTTCATAAATCTATTCAAAAGAAGCTGGTTAATTTCTTGTCCGTAGACCATGTAACCCCTACAGAGACACAGCAACCATCCCTTGGATTGCCTGTAAGTCCCACTGGCCTGTCTACAACCAAAGAACCTTCAGACCTCAACTCAACAGGAACAGGTCAGCCAATAAGACACATTTCATTTGAGTCTGCTATAGCAAGAAATATGCTTAATTTTCATAGAAAAATATCAGTGGCTCTGAAGTTCTTTCCGTCTCCATGGGTGCAACATTCAAGGTTAGAGATGAAGGCTGTTCAAATGTACAATATTTTCCACTGTTATGCTGTTATTAGGCACTGCGTCCACCTTCTACAGAGTTCATATGAAGCTGAACATGACAACTGTAACTGGCAGCGACCCAGGGGAGACCATTCAGAAGTGGGTAAGAAACACAACATTGACAGCACTGAAACTGGAAGATGATAAACGTACAATAACGTTCTCTTCGATATAACTTTTTATACAGCGTCTTTATGTATTGGCTACAGGTTCGGAGAAAGCTTGGGGAAGTCAGGATGAACGCATTACATTTACAAATATTTCAATCGACTTATAAGTAAGTCCTCATCATTCACAAATGGCATAACCTACCTACATGGATGTATATGGCTACATGTAAAATAGCATAATAAAAGCATGACTGCGTTCGATGTGCAGGGGTGGAAAAAGTACTGAAATATCCTACTCAAGTTGAAGTACAGTTACTTCAATGAAATTGTACTCAAGTAGAAGTAAAATTACTGGTGTAAAAAAAAAACTACTCAGGTAAAAGTAAAAAGTAGATAATTTAAAAAGTACTCAGAGTAAAAGTAAAAAGTAGATCATTTAAAAAGTACTCAGAGTAAAAGTAATTGAGTTACTTTTAAAATAAAACATTGACCTTGATAATAATTAGCTAACTTTGCAAAGGTTACCTGAACGTTGTTAAACATTATCTTTTCCATGCATTCAATTGAAAAAGTAAGAGAGGAAATACATGGAAATGGAAATAAACAGGAACTAAGTTAATTTATTTTATGATTGCAACATCTGTATGTAAAAATACTATTATACTATGAACATATTTAAAATAAATGTAACATTCAAAGCAACTAAAATCAGGGGTGGAAAGAGTAGGCTTCTGAAATATCCTACTGAAGTAGAAGTACTGTTAATTACATTACATTTTACTCAAGTAGAAGTAAAATTACTGACTGAAAAATACTTAAAAACAAGTTCTCAGAAAAGCTACTCAATTACAGTAACTAGAGTAGTTGTAATTCGTTACTTTACACCTCTGTCCATGTGTTCTTATGTAGGGACAATGATAAAAAAGAGACTCAAAGAGTGGAGATGGTGAGTATGCTTTAAACATTTTGGCTTTTATCAAACATGCAAATTGATTAGGGTATAATTAAATGTAAAATGTAATTTGGGTAAACAAAGCATCATCGCAGCAATAAGGAACCAGTTATACTACTGCAACAATTAATAACCATAATCTTTATTACCACACTGTAAGTCTATGGCCTTGTCTTCAAATAATGTTCAATATGAGTAAACAAATGGTTTCCCAGTAGCAATGAATTGTGTGTGTTTGATGAATAGCGAACAGTAAATACTTCCTTGTGGTGTCTTCTCTGTTAGACTGCTGAGCTGAGAAATCAGAAAAGGTAAGTGATGATGAAACAAACCATGTCTGACAATTCAGAGACGCCTTTATAGATATTGAAAACTACATCTTGATTTAGTATGCAGTTAAATTACAGTAACCATTATTTGATATTTTACTGAATCATGGGAGGTATGTATCATGATAATCATGGGAGGTATGTATCATGATAATCATGGGAGGTATGTATCATGATAATCATGGGGGTATGTATCATGATAATCATGGAAGGTATGTATCATGATAATCATGGGAGGTATGTGTCATGATAATCATGGGGGGTATGTATCATGATAATCATGGGACGTATGTATCATGATAATCATGGGAGGTATGTATCATGATAATCATGGGACGTATGTATCATGATAATCATGGGACGTATGTATCATGATAATCATGGGACGTATGTATCATGATAATCATGGGAGGTATGTATCATGATAATCATGGGAGGTATGTATCATGATAATCATGGGAGGTATGTATCATGATAATCATGGGAGGTATGTATCATGCATCTCACAATGTTAATTTAGGATCAATTTTGCCTTTTAGATCACAAGGAAAAAGATAACATGGATACGGAAGACCTGGTCCTAGATCAGCAGTCCTACTCTGAGACGCTTGATACGTATGGACCCTGGTCTATTAGCAGCTGCCTATGGTTTCGGGTACTCATCCCATGTTGTCTGTATAGGTTTAGATGTACCTTCCATGTTCAGGATGCTGATGCACGGAACGTCATGACCACTCAGAGACTCATCAGTGACCTTCTGTCCAGGATCCATTTTGGTGGAGAGATCCAGGTAGACAGCAGAGACGTTCACGTCTCACATATAGGTACAGTATGGCTTTCCTCGATCTGTATTAGATTTGCTGATCTACACTGAGTGTACAAAACATTACGAACGCCTTCCTAATATTGAGTTGCACCCCCCTTTTGCCCACAGAACAGCCTCAATTCGTCGGGGCGTGGACTCTACAAGGTGTCGAAAGCGTTCCACAGGGATGCTGGCCCATGTTGACTCTAATGCTTCCCATAGTTGTGTCAAGTTGGCTGGATGTCCTTTGGGTGGTGGATCATTCTTGATACACAACTGTTCAGCGTCAAAAACCCAGCAGCATTGCAGTTCTTGACACACTCAAACCGGTGCGCCTGGCACCTACTACCATACCCCGTTCAAAGGCACTTAAATATTTTGTCTTGCCAATTCAACCTCTCAATGGTACATATACACAATCCATGTCTCAATTGTCTCAAGGCTTAAAAATCTTTCTTTAACCATTCTCTTCACCTTCATCTACACTGATTGAAGTGACATCAATAAGGGATCATAGCTTTCCTCTAGATGAACCTGGTCAGTCTATGTCATGGAAAGAGCAGTAGTTCCTAATGTTTTGTGCACTCAGTGCATATTAGACTTGATAAGTGAATGAATGGTGTCCACTGCTGTCACCAATCATACTTTCTCAGATCTGTGATTACTTCAGGAAAGAAGGACGGTGCCTGACTTCTTTCCCCCTCTACAGATCCAGGGAGCTGTCCTGAGGACACTCATGAGAGTATCAGGGGTGTGTATATATGGCCAATCAAAGATGCCCAGAAGACAGAAACTATGATCTGTGAGAAGAACAGTGGTGCGAGGGCTTCCAGGAAATGGTGAGAGGCCCAGCTAACGTTACATTTGCAACAATGCTTGTTGATTGGTAAACATATGTGCATACAGTGCATTTGGAAAGTATTCAGACCCCATCCCTTTTCCACATTTTGTTACATTACAGCCTTAATATAAAATAATACAATTAATTGTTTTCCACATCAATCTACACATAATACCCCATAATGTCAAAGGAAAAACAGGTTTTATCAATTTTTACAAATAAATTAAAAACAGAAATATCACATTTACATAAGTATTCAGACCCTTTGCTATGAGAAATGAAATTGAGCTCAGGCGCATCCTGTTTCCATTGATCATCCTTGAGATGTTTCGACAACTTGATTGGAGTCCACCTGTGGTAAATTCAAATGATTGGACATGATTTGGAAAGGCACACACCTGTCTACATAAGGTCCCACAGTTGACAGTGAATGTCAGAGCAAAAACCAAGCCATGAATTGTCCGTAGAGCTCTGAGACAGGATTGTGTTGAGGCACAGATCTGGGGAAGGGTACCAACACATTTCTGCAGCATTGAAGGTCCCAAAGAACACAGATGCCTCCATCATTCTTAAATGGAAGAAGTTTGGAACCACCAAGACTCTTCCTAGAGCTGGCCGCCCGGCCAAACTGAGCAATCGGGGAGAAGGGCCATGGTCAGGGAGGTGACCAAGAAACCAATGGTAACTCTGACAGTGCTCCAGAGTTCCTCTGTGGAGATGGGAGAACGTTCCAGAAGGACATCCATCTCTGCAGCACTCCACCAATCATGCCTTTATGGTACAGTGGCCATACAGAAGCCACTCCAGTAAAAGGCACATGACAGCCTGCTTAGAGTTTGCCAAAAGGCACCTAAAGGACTCTCCGACCATAAGAAACAAGATTCTCTGGTCTGATGAAACCAAGATTGAACTCTTTGGCCTGAATGCCAGACGTCACGTCTGGAGGAAATATGGCACCATCCCCCGGTGAAGCATGGTGGTGGCAGCATCATGCTGTGTGGATGTTTTTCAGCGGCAGGGACTAGTCAGAATCGAGGGAAAGATGAATGGAGAAAAGTACAGAGAGATCCATGATGAAAACCTGCTCCAGAGCGCTCAGGACCTCAGACTGGGGTGAAGGTTCACCTTCCAACAGGACAACAACACAGAGCACACATCCAAGACAACGCAGGAGTTGCTTCGGGACAAGTCTCTGGATGTCCTTGAGTGTCCCACTCAGAGCCCGGACTTGAACCTGATCGAACATCTCTGGAGAGACCTGAAAATAGCTGTGCAGCAACGCTCCCCAGCCGACCTGACAGAGCTTGAAAGGATCTGCAGAGAAGAATGGGAGAAACTCCCCAAATACTGGTGTGCCAAGCTTGTAGCGTCAAACCCAAGAAGACTCGAGGCTGTAAACGCTGCCAAAGGGCCTTCAACAAAGTACTGAGTAAAGGGTCTGAATACTTATGTAAATGTGATATTTCAGTATTTAAATATATCTTTTAAAAACTTGTTTTTGCTTTGTCATTATGGGGTATTGTGTGTAGATTGATGGGGGGGAAATAAAACAATTTAATCAATTTTAGAATAAGGCTGTAACGTAACAAAATGTGGAAAAAGTCAAGGGGTCTGAATACTTTCCGAATGCATTGTATGGTCAGGCCACGTGGTCAGAAATTCTCAAGGCTGTATGATACTGTAAAGTAAAATGATGTGTATTATATCCCATAGTACAGTAGACCTTGTTAAGCCATGCAAAATGTAAAAAAAGCTTTATTCAAAACAAACAGTGGCCGAGTCCTCTTAGCCCTTTATGTCTTTCTGAGAATTTCTGTTTCTGAGAATGTGTACTCTTAGTATTATGACAATATTCAGCTTTTTACCTGTTCAGTGCCAGAGCTGTGAAAACAGTCAGAAGAAAAAAACACATGTTGCCATAGCGACGGCTCAGTGAGGCTATCCTTCAATTAACTTCAACACACAATACAATCCTGTTCTATGCTCTCTTCTGTATGTGCACACAATCACCTACTCACAGATATGACACTGGTGAATCTCTGACTGCTAGCAATCAAGCAAGAATCAATTTCCTTCAACTGAATTATTAGGCTACCGATGTCTGACAACACAGATATTAATATTGCGTGAAGATAAACAGACAAGTCCAATAACTGAATGATGGGGATAATCAGTTTTATGGGGCCATGAATGGAACGCCTCTGCTGTCAGAGTGAAACGTTGTCCTCATGTTTATTATGCAAGCAGTAAAACATTGTCCTAATGTTTATGATGCAAGCAGTAAAACATTGTCCTAATGTTTATGATGCGAGCAGTAAAACATTGTCCTAATGTTTATTATGCAAGCAGTAAAACATTGTCCTAACGTTTATTATGCAAACAGTGAAACATTGTCGTAATATTTATTATGCAAGCAGTGAAACGTTGACCCACGTTGTTTCCACGCCATTAAAACAATATAATAAACTATGTGATGACATTGAATCAACGTGGAAAACTGATTGGATTTGCAAAAAGTCAACATAAGGACACTTCGTGTTTTTTTCACCCAACTTTTAACTTAAATCCAATTGCTCATCCATATATTTTTATGTACATATTCTTATTCCATCCCTTTACATTTGTGTGTATTAGGGAGATGTGAATTTGTTAGATTAGTTGTTAGATATCACTGCACTGTTGGAACTAGAAGCACAAGCATTTCGCTACTCTCGCATTGTCACAGATTATGTCGTGGTGTTGTAGAGAGGACCAAAATGCAGCAGAGTTGTGGATACTCATTTTCTTTTAATGAGACACACGCAAAGCATCCACAGTGAAAAAACAAAACAATAAATGATACTCACGACAGCAACAGTTTTGCAGGCTACACAAAACGCAGTGCAAAAACAACTACCCACAACCCCAAAGAAAAACCCACACCACTATATAGAACTCCCAATCAAAGGCAACTCAACACACCTGCCTTCAATTGGGAGTCTAATCACCAACACAAACCCCTTAACATACAAAAAACCTGCCACATCCTGACCCAAAACGGATACCATACCTCCCTCTGCTGGTCAGGACGTGACAGTACCCCCCCCCAAGGTGCAGACCCCGGAATGCACCTAACAACAGAAAACACAAAAAAATGTAACCCCAACAAAACCAATAAACAATAACCCCTAAACAATAAGGGAGGGAAGGGAGGGTGGCTGCCGTCAACGACGGCACTGTGCTACACCCTCCCTCCCCAACCCACCCATCCTGGAGGTGGCTCAGGTGCAGGACGTGGACCTCGCTCCACCTTCGGCGTCGCCCACTTCGGTGGCGCCGATAGCTGCGCCGGGCAGACGGGCCACTCGGGCTGACCCTGGCAGATGGACCACTCGAGGTGGGCCGGAGGACCGGCGGGCCACTCGGGCTGGGCCGGAGGACAGGAGGGCCACTCGGGCTGGGCCGGAGGACAGGAGGGCCACTCGGGCTGGGCCGGAGGACAGGCGGGCCACTCGGGCTGGGCCGGAGGACAGGCGGGCCACTCGGGCTGGGTTGGAGGACAGGCGGGCCACTCGGGCTGGGCCGGAGGACAGGCGGGCCACTCTGGCAGCTCCGGGCAGTCGGGCCACTCTGGCAGCTCCGGGCAGTCGGGCCACTCTGGCAGCTCCGGGCAGTCGGGCCACTCTGGCAGCTCCGGGCAGTCGGGCCACCCTGGTATCTCCGGGCAGTCGGGCCACTCTGGCATCTCCGGGCAGACGGGCCACTCTGGCATCTCCGGGCAGACGGGCCACTCTGGCGGCTCCTGACTAGCGGGCGGCTCTGGCGGCTCCTGACTAGCGGGCGGCTCTGGCGGCTCCTGACTAGCGGGTGGCTCTGGCGGCTCCTGACTAGCGGGCGGCTCTGGCGGCTCCTGACTAGCGGGCGGCTCTGGCGGCTCCTGACTGGCAGGCAGCTCTGGCGACCTACGACTGGCGGGCAGCTCTGGCGATTTACAACTGGCGGGCAGCTCTGGCGATTTACAACTGGCGGGCAGCTCTGGCGATTTACAACTGGCGGGCAGCTCTGGCGACTTACGACTGGCGGGCAGCTCTGGCGACTTACGACTGGCGGGCAGCTCTGGCGACTTACGACTGGCGGGCAGCTCTGGCGACTTACGACTGGCGGGCAGCTCTGGCGACTTACGACTGGCGGGCAGCTCTGGCGACTTACGACTGGCGGGCAGCTCTGGCGACTTACGACTGGCGGGCAGCTCTGGCGACATACGACTGGCGGGCAGCTCTGGTGACTTACGACTGGCGGGCAGCTCTGGCGACTCTTGACTGCCGGGCAGCTCTGGCGACTCTTGACTGGCGGGCAGCTCTGGTGACTCTTGACTGGCGGGCAGCTCTGGTGACTGTTGACTGGCGAGGCTGGGCTGACGCACTAGACTCCTGATGCGTGGGGCTGGTACTGGACGTGCCAGCCTGGAGACACGCACCTCCATGCTAGTGCGTTTAGCGGGAAACACTGGCGGTCTTGAGCGCAGGGTTGGCATCACCCCATTCGGTTCGATGCCTACTTCGCCCTGGCACATGCGGGGCGCTGGTACTGTGCCTACCGGCCTGAAAATCCCAGGCCTCACCACAGCCCCAACCCCAAAGCACGGGACCTGTCCAGTCTGCCCTACAAGGGTACGGGGAGCTGGCCTGGGGCTCCAATCTCGCCCCGCCAAATAGCCCTTGTGCCCCCCCCTAAAAGATTCTTGGGGCTGCCTCTAGGGTTCTACCTGCCTCCCAGGCAGGTTGTCACAGTGGACCCGCAACTGCTCCCATGTCCAGTCAATCCTTTCCTCTAAAACTTCCAGCGACCAGGAATCCATCACCTCCCGAGCGCGCTGCTTCCAACATTCCTCCTTCACTTGCCTCTGTCCTCTTCTCCGCTGCTTGGTCCTTTGGTGGTGGGTAGTTCTGTCACAGATTATGTCGTGGTGTTGTAGAGAGGACCAAAATGCAGCAGAGTTGTGGATACTCATTTTCTTTTAATGAGACACACGCAAAGCATCCACAGTGAAAAAACAAAACAATAAATGATACTCACGACAGCAACAGTTTTGCAGGCTATACAAAACGCAGTGCAAAAACAACTGCCCACAACCCCAAAGAAAAACACACACCACTATATAGAACTCCCAATCAAAGGCAACTCAACACACCTGCCTTCAATTGGGAGTCTAATCACCAACACAAACCCCTTAACATACAAAAAACCTGCCACATCCTGACCCAAAACTGACACCATACCTCCCTCTGCTGGTCAGGACATGACACGCATTAACATCCGCTAACCATGTGTAGGTGACAAATAAAATGTTATTTGATTTGATTTGGTGTCGGCACCAGTGAAACAGCAGTAATCATACTTCATAACTATCTTGCGTTGTGTTTTTAAAGAAAGCTCTGTCCAGCCAGCGATCCCAGTAGATTGGTGTTTATTCTGACGATAGAAGGAAGCGCGTTAGATGTGCAGTACAACAGTATGTTGATGGCTGTAGATTCGTGATTCGTCACTTGCATGTCAATATCAGACTGGGGATTTTGTAATCAAACATCCTAACAATGACACTCAATAAAAAAAATCGAAAATACAATAAATGTAAGTATCTGAAAATAGATTTGAGGAAGCATATTAGCTGTGCAGGACAACAGTATGTTGACGGCTGTAGATTAGTGATTCGTATATTAGCATGGAAATAGCTGAATTAGCAGGGAGCTAATGCAACCGTTACAACTACAGCATGCTAGCTAACTCCCTCTTACAGCAATAACATACAAAAGCACATGCCAGGACGACCCCAATTATCTAACAGGTGTGTACACATATAAACTCATCAAAAAAAGAAACGTCTCTTTTTCAGGACCCTGTCTTTCAAAGATAATTCATAAAAATTCCAATAACTTCACAGATCTTCATTGTAAAGGGTTTAAACAGTTTCCCATGCATGTTCAATGAACCATAAAAAATTTATGAACATGCACCTGTGGAACGGTCGTTAAGACACTAACAGCTTACAGACGGTAGGCAATTAAGGTCACAGTTATGAAAACTTAGGACACTAAAGAGGCCTTTCTACTGACTGAAAAACACCAAAAAAAAGATGCCCAGGGTCCCTGCTCATCTGCGTGAATGTGCCTTAGGCATGCTGCAAGGAGGCATGAGGACTGCAGATGTGGCCATGGCAATAAATTGCAATGTCCGTACTGTGAGACGCCTAAGACAGCGCTACAGGGAGACAGGACGGACAGCTGATCGTCCTCGCAGTGGCAGACCACGTGTAACAACACCTGCACAGGATCGGTACATCCGAACATCACACCTGCGGGACAGGTACAGGATAGCAACAACAACTGCCCGAGTTACACCAGGAATGCACAATCCCTCCATCAGTGCTCAGACAGTCCACAATAGGCTGAGGGAGGCTGGACTGAGGGCTTGTAGGCCTGTTGTTAGGCAGGTCCTCACCAGACATCACAGGCAACAACGTCACTGTGAACAAACCCACCGTCGCTGGACCAGACAGGACTGGCAAAAAGTGCTCTTCACTGATGAGTCGGGGTTTTGTCTCACCAGGGGTGATGGTCAGATTTGCGTTTATCGTCGAAGGAATGAGTGTTACACCGAGGCCTGTACTCTGGAGCGGGATCGATTTGGAGGTGGAGGGTCCGTCATGGCCTGGGGCAGTGTGTCACAGCATCATCGGACTGAACTTGTTGTCATTGCAGGCAATCTCAACGCTGTTTGTTACAGGGAAGACATCCTCTTCCCTCATGTGGTACCCTTCCTGCAGGCTCATCCTGACATGACCCTCCAACATGACAATGCCACCAGCCATACTGCTCATTCTGTGCGTGATTTCCTGCAAGACAGGAATGTCAGTGTTCTGCCATGGCCAGCGAAGAGCCCGGATCTCAATCCCATTGAGCAAGTCTGGGACCTGTTGGATTGGAGGGTGAGGGCTAGGGCCATTCCCCCCAGAAATGTCCGGGAACTTGCAGGTGCCTTGGTGGAAGAGTGGGGTAACATCTCACAGCAAGAACTGGCAAATCTGGTGCAGTCCATGAGGAGATGCACTGCAGTACTTAATGCAGCTGGTGGCCACACCAAATACTGACTCTTACTTTTGATTTTGACCCCCCCTTTGTTCAGGGACACATTATTCCATTTCTGTTAGTCACATATCTGTGGAACTTGTTCAGTTTATGTCTCAGTTATTGAATCTTGTTATGTTCATACAAATATTTACACATGTTAAGTTTGCTGAAAATAAACGCAGTTGACAGTGAGATGACGTTTCTTTTTTTGCTGAGTTTATATACACAGCAGGACATGTACATAGTGAACTCATACACAATTGTAAATATAAAAATATACTGAACAAAAATATAAACGCAACAATTTAAACGATTTTACTGAGATACAGTTCATATAAGGAAATCAGTCTATTGAAATAAATTCATTGGGCTCTAATCTACAGATTTCACATGACTGGGAAGGGGTGGAGCAATGTGTGGGCCTGGAACGGCATAGGCCCACCCACTTGGGAGCCACCCCCATCAACTGGGGAGCCAGGCCCCGCCAATCTGAATTCGTTTTTTTTAACAGGGACATACTCCTGGTTAGCGTCTCTGGCAACCGAACCAATAGATCGAATGACCTAGGGTAGCAACCCTAGATTTGTGTCGGGACTATATCTTGTGGAAGGATTTAATAGTATGAATAAATTAATAAAAATACAGTATTGAAAGTAGAAAAATATGTCAATTTTTTGAATATTTTGGTAACCTGTTGTATAAAAGTGTCACTTAACTATGTCCTGCCTTGGTATAGGCTCTGAGATTAAATAGGCAATGAGGTTGTGCTCTTATTACACAACAATACTGTAGCCTAACGTTACCCATACTATCAAATATTTTACATAAACTACCAGTCTGTGTACTGTGTTGGCAGAATGTTTCAATGGCAAATTGTTCTGGACCTGTCAGCAGAACGTTTGAATTCCACAACGTTTTGCAATTCCCCCTAGCTGGCTAAACTTAACTCCACGATCGACGAAGTTTTTATAAAACAACTACTGATTTCAGCACCCAACGAATAGTCACCAATTAGACCGAACAATGTTGTCGGAGCTCCAGTCCGCCCACACTAGTCGAAGCTCAAGTACATCGGAAATTGTGTTCGAGTTGAATTAGTTACTTTCCCCCAACCTCATTGATGGCCTGCCTCCAAATTCTGAAACATTGTCTCGGGCAGGCTACTATTTGCACTAATAGGCTACTATTACAGTACTTACAGTAGCATAAATAGGCCAGTTCAATGTAAAAGGTAAACTATTCAGCTGCTAAATTCGACTGTATTGTAAACAGTGCTGCCTATTGAAATACATAGCCTATTTATTTATTAAGGTATTGGTCCAATTAAATGAGAGATGCACATGGCAATTTGTCGTATGGCTCCTTCGGGAATATAAACCCATCACGGCTAGAAAAGGTAAGGAATTTGTTCTGCATTGGTAATGAAAATAAAATAAAAACGATCAAGTTTTATGTCTAATTATTTTAGATGATAAAGTAATCATATAAAACAGATTTTTTTTTAAAGGCAAATGGCTACATTCTTGTTAATATGTTTTCCAGTTGTTTTTTCAATAAATATGCTTTTCATCATATCCTCCATTAGCACAAAATACTTAGGCCTACTTGCCAGCTTGCAATACAATATTTCCACCACGAACAGATGTGCATACACATGGTCTAAAGTTTGCCAGGAGGTGAGCATATTGTACATTTTTTATAAATGCCAACTTTTGCGTGAAAACTGGCACATTCACATTTTGGGGTACAGTTTATAAATGAGTCCCCTGGAGACTGCGTCCAAGATGTCTGAACTTTGTGTTCAAGGTAATTTACTCATGTTCGCATACACCAATTCATGGACCATCTATATCTGGGTTGCATTCGGTTTACACGGACCAACATCACATGTACACTAGCCCTCAGTGCACAACGGAAGCAGTGTCAGTTAAACTGCAATACCGAAAAAAGACTGTAAGACTAGTCGAAACAGCGTTTCTTAGACCTGAACCCTGGCACATTGGGGTGGGGGTGGCGAACTGTGCGACGTCACAACAACCTAAGGATAATGGGTTCAGAACAACAACGACAAAAATGTATTAAAAAAATAGATACATATACACTGCTCAAAAAAATAAAGGGAACACTTAAACAACACATCCTAGATCTGAATGAAAGAAATAATCTAATTAAATACTTTTTTCTTTACATAGTTGAATGTGCTGACAACAAAATCACACAAAAATAATCAATGGAAATCCAATTTATCAACCCATGGAGGTCTGAATTTGGAGTCACACTCAAAATTAAAGTGGAAAATCACACTACAGGCTGATCCAACTTTGATGTAATGTCCTTAAAACAAGTCAAAATGAGGCTCAGTAGTGTGTGTGGCCTCCACGTGCCTGTATGACCTCCCTACAATGTCTGGGCATGCTCCTGATGAGGTGGCGGATGGTCTCCTGAGGGATCTCCTCCCAGACCTGGACTAAAGCATCCTCCAACTCCTGGACAGTCTGTGGCGCAACGTGGCGTTGGTGGATGGAGCGAGAATGTCCCAGATGTGCTCAATTGGATTCAGGTCTGGGGAACGGGCGGGCCAGTCCATAGCATCAATGCCTTCCTCTTGCAGGAACTGCTGACACACACCAGCCACATGAGGTCTAGCATTGTCTTGCATTAGGAGGAACCCAGGGCCAACCGCACCAGCATATGGTCTCACAAGGGGTCTGAGGATCTCATCTCGGTACCTAATGGCAGTCAGGCTACCTCTGGCGAGCACATGGAGGGCTGTGCGGCCCCCAAAGAAATGCCACCCCACACCATGACTGACCCACCGCCTAACCGGTCATGCTGGAGGATGTTGCAGGCAGCAGAACGTTCTCCACGGCGTCTCCAGACTCTGTCACGTCTGTCACGTGCTCAGTGTGAACCTGCTTTCATCTGTGAAGAGCATAGGGTGCCAGTGGAGAATTTGCCAATCTTGGTGTTCTCTGGCAAATGCCAAATGTCCTGCACGGTGTTGGGCTGTAAGCACAACCCCCACCTGTGGACGTCGGGCCCTCATACCACCCTCATGGAGTCTGTTTCTGACCGTTTGAGCAGACACATGCACATTTGTGGCCTGCTGGAGGTCATTTTGCAGGGCTCTGGCAGTGTTTCTCCTGCTCCTCCTTGCACAAAGGCGGAGGTAGCGGTCCTGCTGCTGGGTTGTTTCCCTCCTACGGCCTCCTCCACGTCTCCTGATGTACTGGCCTGCCTCCTGGTAGCGCCTCCATGCTCTGGACACTACGCTGACAGACACAGCAAACCTTCTTGCCACAGCTCGCATTGATGTGCCATCCTGGATGAGCTGCACTACCTGAGCCACTTGTGTGGGTTGTAGACTCCGTCTCATGCTACCACTAGAGTGAAAGCACCGCCAGCATTCAAAAGTGACCAAAACATCAGCCAGGAAGCATAGGAACTGAGAAGTGGTCTGTGGTTACCACCTGCAGAACCACTCCTTTATTGGGGGTGTCTTGCTTATTGCCTATAATTTCCACCTGTTGTCTATTCCATTTGCACAACAGCATGTGAAATGTATTGTCAATCAGTGTTGCTTCCTAAGTGGACAGTTTGATTTCACAGAAGTGTGATTGACTTGGAGTTAAATTGTGTTGTTTAAGTGTTCCCTTAATTTCAAAAAAATTGAGTGGTGGTATATATATATATATATATATATATATATACCACCACCCAAAAGTGAGAGGCCAAAGGGGCATATGCTGAACACAGGTTGACTCCTGCTCCAGTACCTGTGCATTAGAGACCTCTCTAATTTATGGAAGTCCAGAGAGTACATCATTATGAATAAATACAAATTTCCCTCATTATGTCGAGATCACAACTTATTTATCTCATTATCACGACATAACAAATGTTGTTTTGTCAAGATCACAATATAATTGTCTCATGATTATGACACAACAGAAGTTGTTTTGTTGAGATCACAAGATATACTCTATAAGTAGGAGTGGACGCATTGATGATAGATTGACAGTATGTCTGGGGCGGCAGAGCCCACGTTGTATCAACACATATGTTTTCATTGATTACTGCACTAGGGGATGGCACATTTCATGCTAATATCATGCTTTCGTTTGTGTTTGGAGCTCATTTTCAGTTTATAAGTTAGAATGTTACCAAGCTAAATGTCCTTACCTTCAGCTACGACCTCTTGGGTCATCTAAGCCCTCATGGGGCATTTAAGACCTGAACATGCCTGACAGGCAGCCTGTCACGGCACCCCCAAGACCACAGCCAATTGCATGCAAGCAACAACGTAGCTCCAGTGCCATCAGAAAGTATTCATACCCCCCGCGGGGCTTAAATGCCCCGCATTGCGTCAATGCAGCCACAGGGCTCCTTAATGGTGGTTATCGTGCATCTGAACAAATTAACTGATGATGCGTGATCGCCAGAAAATGTTCTAGTGCTCTCGAAAAAACAACTTTTGTTATGTCGTGATCATGAGATAAATAATTTCTGATCTTGACATAATGAGGGAGTTTTTTTATTTGATTCATATATCCTCTCTGGACTAACGCCCAGGAAGCTCCGATTCAAACTCCCATTCACCATCTCTGTAAGCGTTATAATGTAAAAATACGTTCCTTACTCACCAAATATGTATATTAATTTACTCCCGTTGTGGCAGGTATGTACTTCAAAAAAAGGTTGAAATAAAAATGTACAAGCAACGGAAAAAATACCTATTCGGTACAACCAATGTACTGTATCACTCATTACTGCCATGGACAAGTCAGACGTTTACAACTGCTCAATGCATTCAAAGTTTCTTATACATTTTTATTTGGACATTTTTTGGAAGTACATACCGGCCGTGTAACAGGAGTAAATGAAGATAGTTGCTCAGTGAAACTCCATATTTGGTGATTAACTAATGTATTTTGACATTATAACGCGTGCAGAGCTGGTTAATGGGAGTTTGAATCTGAGCTTTCTGGGCGTTAGAGAGGTCTCTAACGCACAGATACTGGGGCAGATCATTTCTATTTGTGAACGTGCCTGTTGATGGGAAATAAAAGGATCATACACCTGTAATTGAATGGAAAGTAATTTTACTTATGTTCTCCATGATGACTCCTTAGCCCACCCTCCTTGAAATAATTGTTTTTGATCATTGTAAAAATAGATGTGCAACTAAAATAGCAATATATTGCTTATTGACTACAGATCAGAACAAGACAAGACTGGCCCTCTCCTCTTCTGCTCATTTCACCTTTAATCTCCTTTTCTCTTGGTCCCCTTCTTCACTTTAGTGAGTTGGATGGAGTGACTGAGAAGGCCAAATGGGCCGAGCCAAACCTGAAGGCATGCAAACCGATGATCACCATCTCTGATCTGGACAATGTCACCGTCACAGCAAGTAAGTCTCTTGTGCAGTCTAAATACCAGTGACTAGGTTCTGGTGAAATAACAGTAATTTGTCATGTATTATACTGTACCTACGGCATGCATGTGCTTCCCTAGCCTATCCCTTTCCCTTTGTTTGTCTGTAGTAGTATATTCAAATATTACAATGATGTATTACATAACATTGGACTTTGTGTCTTTTCCTCCCAGACAACTCAGCAGATGTGGTGGACATGATTGAGAACCTCCTGGGTGTCGAGGGGGACCTGAGTGACTCCCAGCTGGCCACCGTGGTCCAAAAGCTGGATGAGGTTCTGGGGGTCAGCACAGTGACCCCTGCCCTCGGCGAGGACATTGTCAGCATAATCGCTGACATCCTGGGGTCCAGTTCTAACCTATCAGCGGTCGCCAACGAGTAAGGGAAAGGGACAACGGGGAGAGGGAATATGGTTGCATTACAAGAGTACATTTGAATCTAGCCTTGTCAAATCAAATCAAATGTATTTATAAAGCCCTTCTTACATCAGCTGATATCTCAAAGTGCTGTACAGAAACCCAGCCTAAAACCCCAAACAGCAAGCAATGCAGGTGTAGAAGCACGGTGGCTAGGAAAAACTCCCTAGAAAGGCCAGAACCTAGGAAGAAACCTAGAGAGGAACCAGGCTATGAGGGGTGGCCAGTCCTCTTCTGGCTGTGCCGGTTGGAGATTATAACAGAACATGGCCAAGATGTTCAAATGTTCATAGATGACCAGCAGGGTCAAATAATAATAATCACAGTGGTTGTAGAGGGTGCAACAGGTCAGCATCTCAGGAGTAAATGTCAGTTGGCTTTTCATAGCCGATCATTCAGAGTATCTCTACCGCTCCTGCTGTCTCTAGAGAGTTGAAAACAGCAGGTCTGGGACAGGTAGCACGTCCGGTTGTCTCATTTTTTCCCTTCACTGCTGTCCTTTATGGCAAATCTGTCACGCACATTTCCCATCATGTTCCCAACAGCATACTGGGTATCACAGGCAGCGTTGGGGACCAGATGGATTTCCCTGAGGAGTCACAAAATGTGACCGTCCCCTCCCTGGCTCTCTCCATGATCAACGTAGATCCAGAGCAGTTCCAGGGCCTCACGTTTGGCGTGTCCTCCTTTTCAACTGGCCTTGCTCCAGAGGTAAGACAGTAACAACACTATATTTTCTGGTCAGGCACATACTGGATTTGACAAGCAGTGGCTATCACAGCTGACAGAGATACACCGTCTATGGTCCAGCAGTCAAATACCTGTCCTGTCAATATAAATGTCCGATCTTTTTTTTGTTCGAGTCCTTCCTTACTGAAAATCAATAACATGAAACACTACATTTTGTTTTTACTCCATTCAAATGCCCTTGAATGAACAGAGAACGTGTAGTACACATGCTGAGGTTATTGTGAAACAGCTAAAGGTTTCTCGGAACTGACTTGAAGGTTAACTGATTCATTTCTAGTTAACCTTCAATGTGGAAAAACAGCACATGATTTAAACTGTGATGAAACTACAACGATTTAAAGGAACAAGAACATTGCTTTACAATAACAGTGTCTATTCCAACACTTGTCCAGTGTTGTCACTGTGGTGTAATGACCTATTACATTTAATTCCATGATGGAATGGAGTTATATATGACGACTTGAATAAAACATATGTTTTGATTACTTCAAAGCAAATCAAAGTTGACAGTTTAGCAGGTGTTATAGTGGGTGCAGCCAAATGCTTATGTTACTACCTCTTAACAATGCAGTAAAATGTCAAACAATTCAAATGTAAGGGGGGATAAAAAGACAAGAAATCAAGAACGGTGTTATGAATCTGATTTAAAACCCAAATAGCACTGTAGCAGTGGCCAAATGCAATCTATACATACTGTATGTACACCGGGAGAATTTACACAAGATCAGCTTAGAAAGATATGTACAGCAGTAGATATATTAGAGTAAGTTATGCCAAGAATCCAGTGTATAAATAAATATGTGGTGTGGATAACCAGTGTAACTAGAAATATTACGATGAGCTATGTCGGGGATACAGTATTTAAGTACACAGCGTGAAACGGGAAGTGACCAGTGGTTCAATGTCTCTATAGCATGAGACAGCAGCGTTGGCTCTGTGTGTGCGTGTGAGTCTGTGAGTGTATATGTGAGCGTGTGTGTTTGTGCATGTGTTTGTGAGTATGAGGTGTGTGTGTGTGTGGTAGCTTGTGTGTGTGAGTGTGCATCACCGGGTAAGTATATGTACACCTCTTTGTGCTGTAGATCTTTGTCAACCAGACATTCCTGGGTCAGCCTTGCGACGGCACGGTGGCGTCCATCTCTCTACCCCGTGCCCTTCAGAACTTCTTCCCCGAGGGAAACAAAAAAAAGAGAGTTCAGTTCCACTTCTATGGCACACAGGAGCTCTTCAAGGTGATGCCTTCAACACCGTATGAGGTGTCTAATTATTTGGGGTTAATTACGCATTAATAAGGAAGGATACTTGGGGTGTTTCATGGTTTTCTTATTTCAAATGAAAGCTTGCGGCAAATGCACAGTAATTCAGTGTTAAAGTTTTAGGGCCATTCACAGGATCCAGAGACCAACTGGACGCTGAATAGTTACGTGGTGTCTGCCAGTGTCAACAACAGCAATGTCAGCAACCTCGGGAATCCCGTGGTGGTGACACTTACTCACCTCAAGCCCAAAGAGGTGAGGAATGAAAAATAGCTTCATCTTACCACTGAGCGGAGTGATGTTTCTGCTTTAGAGCCTGACTAGCTGCATCCTTTGCTTCCCCAACAGAAAAACGACAAGGTGGGGTGTGTGTATTGGGACTTCCAGAAGAACAATGGGAGTGGTGGGTGGGACAGCAACGGCTGTGAGACGCTACCAACCATCTCCGCTTATCAGACCACCTGCCACTGTTACCACCTGACCCATTTTGGCGTGCTCCTGGTGAGTCACCTTTTTGTTCAAATCACACAACTGCATTAGTGCAGTGCATCTGGACTGATATATTATGCTCCTATTGACCTTTGACCTCTGTGGTGTCCTACAGGATGTGTCCAGGACTCCGATCAGTGAGGCTGACCAGGAGACACTGATGGTCATCTCCTACTTGGGCTGTGGTGTGTCCTCCATCTTCCTGAGCATCAGTCTGCTCACCTACATGGTCTTTGAGTAAGTCAGCATCCAGACAGATAGACAGATAGAATATTGTTCTCTATTTTTCTGTATCCTTTGGCATCTCTCCCCCTTTTCTCTTTGTATTATCTAATCTCCTCCTGTACTTCATCTGCCACTCTCACTATTCCTCTCATTCTCAATCTCTTTCCACTCATCTCCCAATTTCTCACCCTGTGCCTCTCTCTCTATCTCTCACACACTCCTTTCCACTCTGTCACAGGAAGCTGCGTCGAGACTATCCGTCTAAGATCCTCATCAACCTCTCTGTGGCTCTGCTGGGCCTCAATCTGGTTTTCCTGATGGACTCTTGGCTGTCCTCCTTCGGCTTCTACAGCCTCTGCATCACCACGGCAGCCACGCTGCACTACTTCCTGTTAGCCTCATTCACCTGGATGGGCCTGGAGGCTGTCCACATGTACTTCGCTCTGGTCAAGGTCTTCAACGTTTACATCCCCTCCTACATCCACAAATTCTGCACCCTCGGCTGGGGTAAGCCAAGGCAGTCTGAGGCAAAATAAGGACACTTGTAAAAACATCTTTAAAGTAACTGTCCAATGAAAATATTTGAAAAGCTGTTAACTCATACCCAAATAATGTAGTTGACTCGTCCTATACTTGTATTTGTGACCAAGTCATAAATGATAGAAAAAACTCTTAAAAACCCCAACTCAAACCGTTTAAAAAATGCTTGCTATTTCCTCATAGAGGATGACATCATGTTTTTGGCTGAGACGTCTCACTGGCTCATTGGCTGAGCTGGCCAATCAGCTGTTTACTTGACATTAATATTTTTATGGTTGAGGCTACGAACACAGAGTTTTCGCCCCCACCCCTCTGGAAACGTCTTTCTCAAGACTAAGGATCCGAAAAACATTCTGCGCATGTGTGATTTTACACACACATTCAAGTTTCTCTATTTACGCTATGCTTTCCTCTGCCTCTTCTGAACCATCCACCAATTTAAGCGACATGATAATGAAGCCTCATATTTCTGAACAGCTGAAATAAAAACTTGGGGACGATTTGAACGAACGTTCCAAAAATATATACATTACCTTCAGAAAGAATTCATACCCCTTTACTTTTTTCACATTCTGTTGTGTTACAGCTTGAATTTAAAATTGATTACATTTCGATTTTTTTTCTCTCACTGGCCTACACACAATACCCCATAATGTCAAAGTGGAATTATGTTTTTAGAAATGGTTACAAATTAATAAAAAATGAAAAGCTGAAATGTCTTCAGTCAATAAGTATTCAATCCCTTTGTTATGGCAAGCTAAAATAAGTTTAGGAGAAACAATTTGCTTAACAACAAACATAATAAGTTCATGGACTCTTGTGTGCAATAATAGTGTTTAACAGGACTTGTTATGACTTCCTCATCTCTGTACCCCACACAAAGGTCCCTCAGTCGAGCAGTGATTTCAAACACAGATTCAACCACAAAGACCAGGGAGGTTTTCCAATACCTTGTAAATAAGGGTATCTATTGGTAGATGGGTAAAAATAAAAAAGCAGACAGTGAATATCCCTTTGAGCATGGTGAAGGTATGAATTACACTTTGGATGGTGTATCAATACACCCAGTCACTACAAAGATATAAGCGTCATACTTAACTCAGTTGCTGGAGAGGAAGGAAACTGCTCAGAGATTTTACCATGAGGCCAATGGTGACTTTAAAACAGTTACAGAGTTTAATGGCTGTGATAGGAGAAAACTGAGGATGGGAGAACAACATTGTAGTTACTCGACAATACTAACCTAAATAACAGAGTGAAAAGTAGGAAGCCTTTACAGAATAAAAATATTCCAAAATATACATCCTGTTTGCAATAAGGCTAAAATAAGGCTAAAGTAAAACTGCGAAACATTTGGCAAAGAAATTAACTTTATGTTGTCACGACTTCCGCCGAAGTCGGTCCCTCTCCTGGTTCGGGCGGCGTTCGGTGGTCGACGTCACCGGCCTTCTAGCCATCGCCGATCCACCTTTCATTTTCCATTGGTTTTGTCTTGTCTTCCCTCACACCTGGTTTCAATTCCATGAATTACATGTTGTGTATTTAACCCTCTGTTCCCCCCATGTCCTTGTCCGGAATTGTTTCTTGTAAGTGCTTGTGCACGTTATGCTGGTGGATACCGGGTTTTGTTTGACCCATTCATTGATTGTTCTGTTTACGGTGGTTTTTATGTTTATTAAACGACACCGTTGTAAATCAGTTTTCGCTCTCCTGCGCCTGACTTCTCTGCCGCCAGTACGCACCACGTTACATATGTCCTGAATACAACACATTATGTTTGGGGGGCCAATCCAACACAACACATCACTGAGTACCACTCTTTATATTTTCAAGCATGGTGGTGGCTGCATCGTGTTAGGGGTATGCTTGTCATCAGCAAGAACAAAGAAGTTTTTTGGGATAAAAATAAACGGAATAGAGCTAAGCAAAGGCAAAATCCTAGAGGAAAACCAGTGTCTGCTTTCCAACAGAGACAAATTCACATATCAGCAGGACAATAACCTAAAACACAAGGCCAAATATACTCTGAAGTTGCTTACAAAGACAACATTGAATGTTCCTGAGTGGCCGCGTTACAGTTTTAACATAAATCAGCTTGAAAATCTATGGCAAGACTGGAAAATGGCTGTCTAGCAATGATCAACAACCAACTTGACAGAGCTTGAAGAATTAAAAAAAGAATAATGTGCAAATATTGTACAATGCTGGTGTGCAAAGCTCTTAGAGACGTACCCAGAAAGATTCACAGCTGTAATTGCTGACAAAAGTGATTCTAACATATGTTGACTCAGGGTTGTGAATACTTTTGTAAATAAGATATTTCTGTATTTCATTGTCAATAAGTTTGCAAACATTTCTAAAAACAGGTTTTCACTTTGTCATTATGGGGTATTGTGTGTAGATGGGTGAGATTTTTTTTTTTTTTGCCATTTTGAATTCAGGCTGTAACAACAAAATGTGTAATAAGTCAAGGGTTATGAATTACTTCGAAAGGCTATCTGTCTGTGGCTATGGATATTACCGTAGCACAAGCAAGACGCAATCTAGACATTGCATTGGGGCAAAACTATCAGAGTTTTGTGTGATGATGCAATCGTTATAGTTATGCTGCCATATAGCCAGAGTTGCTGAAAAAAGAACTCTGCCTCCCAATAGCAATGTTTGCACATTAAATCGCTATTGACTGCCTCTCTGTGTCTTCATTGTTGATATGCGGTGTGTGTATATATACACACACCGCATATTGGCCAACATATATATATATGTTGGCCAAAGAAAAGACCTGATAAAAATGAATTTATATGAATGCTTTAAGTACATAAATTGTTTGTTTGACTAAGGGAATAGAATGAAGAAGTAAAGTTCTCTGTCTCCACACAGGCATTCCTCTGGTGATTGTCAGCCTGGTCCTGGCCATTGAGAAGGATGCCTATGGCAATGTTCTATCTGACGACTCCCTTGACTCTCTACAGGGCTCTGAGCCATTGTGAGTATGCAGCATGGCCAGCTGACCACTGTTACTGATACATGTGATTAATCACATTTCTCTTTCTCTCTCTCTCTATTTCACTCTCTCTCTCTCCCTCCCTCTTCCTCCTGTTCTCAGCTGTTGGATGCAGAGTAACGTTTTCTTCTACATCACCATCGTGGCATTCGTGCTACTGGTTATGGTCTTAAACATAGTCGTGTTCATCATGGTTCTGATCCAGATTCGACACATGCAGACCAATAATCCTGCAGCTACAGTCAGCAAGCGCAGTGTCATGCATGATCTGAGGGCGGTGGCCAGTCTCACCTTCCTATTGGGTCTCACCTGGCCAATAGCCTTTTTTACCTGGGGACCGGCCAGGGTACCTATGCTCCACCTCTTCTCAGTCCTCAACAGTCTGCAAGGTAAGGGGGACCAATATACGTTGTGTATATATATATATATATATATATAAATAGAGAGAGAGAGAGAGAGAGAGAGAGAGAGAGAGAGAGAGAGAGAGAATATTATCTTCTCATCTTCTCTCTGGCTGTGTTTCAGGGTTCTTTATCTTTGTGTTCCACTGCCTGATGAAAGAGAATGTGAGGAAGCAGTGGAGGATCCACCTGTGCTGTGGCCGATTCAGGCTCAATGACTACTCAGGTACAGTCGAGGGCCCTCCAAGCAGTCTATCTGATATTGCGTAAGCCCCAGGTGGTTCATAGAGAGTGCTCCTGTGGTTGCTTCATTTTTACCTTTGACCCTGTTTAGATTGGAGCCGCTCCGTGACGATGGGCGGCAAGACCAAGCAAAACCATCTGGTGCACCGCTTTCCGTCTGTCAACATCTCCTCTAAGAATATCTCTGATGACTCCACTTCAGCTAGCTGTAGCTCTGCCCCACCCTACCACCAGTGGGCCTAGTCTACTGTCGCTCCACCAGGGGGCATAGTCTACTGTCGCTCCACCAGGGGGCATAGTCTACTGTCGCTCCACCAGGGGGCCTAGTCTAGTTCCACAAAGCGCATTAACTTGGCTCCACCAGGGGGCCTAGCCAGGCTCACAACATAGTTCCATAATACCCCTCACCTGGAACAATGAGAAACACTTGAGCTCATTACACCATAGCAGAAACCTAAGTTCAGTCCATTCTGAATTACACTGGGAAAAGTCCAGATACTCTACTGATTCTATCTAAATGACCAGTATTCTTCCCACGAACTGCCGTATGTCTCTCTGCAGTGCAGTCTCATCATCCTCGGGAGATATACATTCATACTCTATGTGCAAGTGTTAGCCTGTTCTGTGCTTTAAAGGACATAAGCTCTATGAATAATGTGTATTATAGGACAGGGCGGCAAGTAGCCTAGTGGTTAAGCGTGTTGGGCCAGTAACCGAAAGGTTGCTGGTTCGAATCCCCAAGCCAACGATGTGGAAAATCCATTTTATGTACCTTTGAGCAAGGCACGTAACCCTAATTGCTTTTGTAAGTCACTCTTGATAAGAGCATCTGCTGAAAAAAAAAAAAAAAAGTTGACTTCATGTTGTAGAGTATGATCAATATTTTGGTACTTTATGCATTCTCTAGGTTAAATGACATTTCTCATCCTCAAAATGTGTTTCTGTTCTTTTCATGATGTTAAATAAATAAAACATACACATAGTGAAGTTTAAAGAGTCAAGGACACTTAATGACTTTTCTTGACTTCATAGAAAGAACAGATCTTTTCAAACACATGTACAAAGCCTCCTTGCTGTTATGCAATGTACTGTAGGCCTACCCTTGATCCGTGGATCTGTCACCAAAATCCAGGACATTTCATGACACACATTATGTTCACCACCATCTCTAAAAGACTTGAAGGTTGATGAATGTGGATTGTTTAGCATAGGGGATAATGCAGTAGAGATATTTTATGTTCAGTCTTTTCTCCATTTCTCCATCTCAAATGCAGCTTACTGTATGAATGGCGCTCTTCCCACGCTCGCCTATTGACACAAAGATAGGGCTACTAAGTAGCAATAACATTCTGTATATACAGTGGGGTCCGAAATTATTGACAGCCTTGATAAAGATGAGCAATAATGACTGTATAAAATAAATAATAAAAATACTGAGCTATATTGTATGCTCAAACAAATTGGGAAATTATACTATTTTATTCTAATACAATTGCTCAGAGAAAGCCCATGGCAAAAACCGGTGGAGTCAATGCTGTTTCCACGTCAGTAAAAAATATATATCTATGTGAATCAACTTGGAAAACTAATTGGATTTGCAAAAAGTCATATATGTAAGGGAAAGTTTGTATTTTTTTCACCCAACTTTTAACCTAAAGCCAATGACAGGGTGACATTGTTGGTTGATTTCACATTGAATTCACATTAGTTGACAACTCAACCAAATGTAAATCAAAACTAGACATTTAATTGACGTCTGTGCCCAGTGGGAGAGATTTCGTTTGGGGGGGGGGGGATCTTAGACCATTCCTCCATATAGAATCCTTCCATATCCTTGATATCCTTTGTCTGTGCGTATGGACTGCCCTCTTCAATTCAAACCACAGGTTTTCAATGGGTTTCAAGTCCAGAGACTGAGATGGCCTTTGCAAAATGTTGATTTTGTGGCCAATTAACCATTTACTTGTGGGTTTGTATGTATGCCTGGGGTTATTGTCTTGCTGGAAGATCCACTTGTGACCAAGTTTCAGCCTCCTGGCAGAGGCAACCAGATTTTTTGCTAAAATGTCCTGGTACTGGGTGAAGTTAATGATGCCGTTGACCTTAACAAGGGCCCCCTCAATGGAAGCAAAAGAGTCCGATAATATCAAAGATCCACCAACACATTTTACAGTAGGTTCTTTACTGCTTATGCATTCTCATTTCGACACCAAACCCACCACTGGTATGCGTGACCAAAGAGCTCTATTTTCACGTCATCTAATTGAAGACAACTGAAAACAACGTCAGTACAGTGCATCACAGATAACGACGATCCATCGACACTGAGAGTCATCAAACAATATCTACAGAAGCCCCTGCAGCAAAACACATAAAGTATATGTTCTACGCTACAGGCTAAAAAACTATTAAGTTGGGGTGCTTCCAATATATTGTCTGTAAGAAGAGCTTCATGTACCGTGTGTGACAGACCTCTGGGGTCTAATACATCTCCTGGTCTTGTAGGATTACTGCAGGGTGAGGCCTAGGGATGAAATGTGGACTAATGCACTTCTTTACAGTCATGGGTCCCATTTCCTAAAGTGTCTCAGGTAGGAGTGCTGTTCTAAGACCAGGTACCCTCTGTCCATGTAACCATATTAATTATTGTGAAAAGGCTAAACAGATCCTAGATCAGCACTACTATGTTTCATGAATACAGGCCCTGCCCTGGTATACAGTGTACTCCAATTTTTGTGCCTGTTCTGGTACGTTATCACTTTGCTCACTTTGTTGTATGATGGGAGTATTTGTTCTCTTTAAATGACATTGAATAAACCAAGTCAAAGCTGAGTCTTATTTTGGAAAACACATATCATTTGTTTGGCTCATGTGTCTTCCAGACAGTATACACAGTTTGTGGAGGACACATTGTGAGCGTGTTCGACAGTGTAGTCCGTTCAAAGTGTCCATTCTCAACACATCTGACAATAAGGCTATTTGTCAAGTATATGATAGCATAACATCACGTTTCTCAATGTGTCCTTTCATTGACTAGTGACAGGATGTCCCGCCACGTCTCCATTGGTGGCTGTAACTATCATTGTGGTTCTCTGCATGTGTAACAGGAAAACCTCAGCGGTATCTTTTGTTATTGTCAGTGTACTTTCTGAAAACTATCATCATTTGTCATGACATGAATCACGAATGCGGCTCTCGTTTTTGTAAGAGAGCTATTTAAAATAAGAATTTCAAATATAATATTAACATTTTATTACACCCTTAAAAAGTTTTTAATATTTTTTTTTTATGACATTATTGCAATATATTATTGTCTGACATTACTTTTTGAAATGTTCAGCTGTCTGCATTCTGCCTATAGGAAAACATCTATACCAAGCATGCAAAGCTTGTCTTAGTTTAACATTAGAATCATTACTTGCACAGTTCACAGAAAGTATGATCGTGATGTTATCTCGGTGTAACAGCCATTCTAGAACGATGATATTCATTTGAATCCCTTCAGTGTCACACGGTAGATATTTCCACACTTTACAATTGACAAACTCTTTCCATATAGCATGTGTTCCCATAAACCATTTTCTAAACGTCAACACGAGTTTTTGACAGTGTAGTTCACTAAGGAATGTTTTGATAAGGTGCTGCAGGTGTGTGGAGGAAGTTGTTAAGTTACATTCTCATCATACCGTCATAGCGCATCACACCCTCCCTCGCGATATCTCCACACAGCAGGCAGCTCGGGCGCAGGATGTGTTGAATGAAGGCGGGTTTCTGACGAACAAACTCTAATAAACGAAGAGTTCGATGCTTTCTGCATCAATCTGGACATTTGAGAGCACAATAGTCTTAACAGGTTGTGTTTTATCAGCAGCATTTGAGGAATGCCAGTGCTGTTGTCAAAATAACGTTATTTTGAGTAATTGTGGGCAATTGCATATAGGCAGCATCAAAGGTTACTTCAATCAATCAAACCTGTGACTTGGTCCTTGATCAGAGGAGCTCACCTGCTCAGGTAAGAGAGAGTACATGGCATGCATTTCTTTGTAATATAATCTTACAAGCCTGCATACATAATATCTGGTTTTATCAATATTTGCAGATACATGTCTGATTATTATAATTCCCCTTTATGGTGTATTTATGTTTCTCTGACTTATTTCACTTGGGAACTTTTTAATTCAATATTACATGGTTGTTGACATAATTGAACTGAAAAAAGGTAGGCCGATTTATATACAGAGATAAAAGTTGTGATGCAAAAGGCAGGTTGACCTTTATTGTTAATGAATCTTGCCCTGGAGGCAAAACTGAGCGTTTCCTCTAGATTGGCCAGCTGCAAAGTCAACATTGTCTGTATTGTAAAAACATTAGCTTTTTGGTCTTAAATTAAAGTTAGGGTTAGGCATTAGGGTTAGCACTGTGGTTAAGTTTAAGGTTAGGTTTAAAATACGATTTTATGACTTTGTGGCTGCTCCAGCTACACACTAAAATATAATGGTTCTAAATAGACCCAGATAAGGGTTATTTGGCTTGTAACCATAACGGAACCCTTTTTGGTGCTGTAGTTACAACCCAAATTGGACCCATTTTATATAGGACCCCTTTTAATGGTTCTTTATAGAACCTTTATGGAGAATGGTTCTATAAAGAACCGTTAAAAAAGGATCTATATAGCACCGAAAAAAAGGGTTCAGCTGTGGTTACAACCCTAATTGGGGCTATATAGAACCCTTTTTTATGTTTCTTTCTAGAACCTTCATGGAGAACGGTTCTATAAAGAACCTTTTTCAATCTGAAAGGTTCTTTGTAGATCCTTTTGAAGAACCATACAGGGTTCTTTATTCTGGTCAGCCATATTATACTGTTAAAATGCTATAGGTGTTATTATTGAGTTAATTGACAAGTTGAATCAAGTGAGCTATCTCTGGAACAGCTGGGGGGACCCTGAGGAGAGAATTGAGAACCACTGGCTGATTTAGTCAACCATTTTCAATTGACACAAGGCCATACATGGCTCATTCACAAGACACCGTCACTGGCCGTAAATAATATACAATGGCATAACACAACACATTAGATAAACTGGAATGACACTCTCACCCACGGTTGTACAAAAAGAGCTGTGAGCAAACCACGCACCAAAATATTCAAATGAGCCAGTCCCCTACATTTTAATTATCACCAAAAGCGCAAAGAACCCTTTTGTGAACTGTAAAGAACCATTGAAGAGTTCAAAGGGTTTTTTGAGACATTATGGTTCCACATAGAACCATTACCCTTCCCAAAGAACCCTTGAGGAACCCTCATTTTTAGAGCATAGTGACCACTCTGCAGAGCTGCCTCCAGTACATGAGTCATCTCAATAAATGCCAAACTGCATAAAAAGGATGTAGTGAACAGCCTGTAATGTGCTGACATGAATAAGCATTGATTTACTTTGAACCTTCAATTTGTGTAATGACAAGCAGACATTGTTTGCAAATAACAGATAAAGACCAATAAAATATGACATTTCAGTCAGGTTTTGAATAGCTTATCCTGCCCATTATTTTATGTTGATACATGCACAGATGAAGGCAATTTCTCAACATGTGTTCGATGAATCAAAAAAGATCACCTGGATACCTTTCATTATTGAATTATTATCCCGGCGGAGTGGAAAACAAAATGACAAATGAATGTTAGGTTATAACCCTTTTACTACTTCACGGTGAGGTGATCTGTGAATTCCTCTGGATGCTACAATAGCCACCCAAGTCAGTAAATAAAACAAAAATGGAGAGAGCAAGCCCTAGTTCAAAAACCTCTCTATCGCCGTACCAAACTAAAAAACACGTATCTTCGTCTTTGGAAGAGTGGGGATAGAGTGCCTTCTGAAACCACGCAATGCGCCTCGTCAAACTTCTGACAATAGTTTGGCAGCCTCTTCCTCTGTTTCGGTGCTATGCAAGTGCTATTTCGGTGCTATTTCAGGCAGCACGCCAGAGCAGTTCTTCCACTGTCGGGAGAAATGGTCATGTATGTTAATGTATGTTAATTGTATGCAAATAAAGGTTGCTTGGCCACACCCACCGCGGAAGCACAATCATGGTCTCGGATTCTCAGGTGGACTTCTGTGAGAGGTCACTGTTATGCCAGCCGACTAAACTCAACTCCATCGAGTGGTGACTAGTGTGGGCGGACTGGAGATCCGACGTCACATAAAATAACGTTTTTTAAAATCAAAAACAATGGATTTCCACACCCAAAGAACAGCCCGCGTTTACAAAGAACAATGTCATGGAGTTGAGTTTAGTCGGCTACTGTTATGCCTGAATTCAACCCAAAACCAAACGAGGAAGTCTGCTGCAGTGTTGAGAGCGGTTGAATGAAAACAATCGGTATGCCAAGCAAAGATCTTAACGTCCGTGCCAGCCCACTTTTCATTTCTATTCAGTTTGACTCGCCATAAGTTCAGCGTCTGAACTGTGCATTATAATGTTATATCCATATCCCTTAATTATGGACGTACAAAAGCCATAACTCAAGTGACTCAGCAATCACATACTGTATGGGTAGCCTAGCCTACAGATGATGCATGGATTTGTTAGGCAAAATATTAATGTTCTCTACCTTCCAACCATTGTATGTTCCCACAGGATCTAAGTTGAGTCAGCGATGGCAGGACGTTCAGGTAGCCCCCAGGTAGTTGTAAAGACAGAGGAACAGTCCAATGGAGTCATCTTCACCTACTTCCAGGGTGACATCGGTAGCATGGTGGACCAACACTTCAACCGTGCCCTCAGCAAGGCCAGTAAGACCAAGGCCCCCAGCGGGAAGGGCAAAAAGAGCCGCAAGGCTGTCAAATCTGGTGAGCAGACTGATACCTAACTACAGTGAGGGAAAAAGTATTTGATCCCCTGCTGATTTTGTACGTTTGCCCACTGACAAAGAAAGGATCAGTCTATAATTTTAATGGTAGGTTTATTTGAACAGTGAGAGACAGAATAACAACAAAAATATCCAGAAAAACACATGTCAAAAATGTTATAAATTGATTTGCATTTTAATGAGGGAAATAAGTATTTGACCCCCTCTCAATCAGAAAGATTTCTGGCTCCCAGGTGTCTTTCATACAGGTAACGAGCTGAGATTAGGAGTACACTGTTAAAGGGAGTGCTCCTAACCGCAGCCTGTAAAAAAGACACCTGTCCACAGAAGCAATCAATCAGATTCCAAACTCTCCACCATGGATGTCAGGGACAAGATTGTAGACCTACACAAGGCAGGAATGGGCTACAAGACCATCGCCAAGCAGCTTGGTGAGAAGGTGACAACATTTGGTGCGATTATTCGCAAATGGAAGAAACACAAAAGAACTGTCAATATCCCTCGGCCTGGGGCTCCATGCAAGATCTCACCTCGTGGAGTTGCAATGATCATGAGAACGGTGAGGAATCAGCCCAGAACTACACGGGAGGATCTTGTCAATGATCTCAAGGCAGCTGGGACCATTGTCACCAAGAAAACAATTGGTAACACACTACGCCGTGAAGGACTAAAATCCTGCAGCGCCCGCAAGGTCCCCCTGCTCAAGAATACATATACATGCCCGTCTGAAGTTTGCCAATGAACATCTGAATGACTTAGAGGACAACTGGCGAAAGTGTTGTGGTCAGATGAGACCAAAATGGAGCTCTTTGGCATCAACTCAACTCACCGTGTTTGGAGGAGGAGGAATGCTGCCTATGACCCCAAGAACACCATCTCCACCGTCAAACATGGAGGTGGAAACATTATGCTTTGAGGGTGTTTTTCTGCTAAGGGGACAGGACAACTTCACCGCATCAAAGGGATGATGGACGGAGCCATGTATTCGTCAAATCTTGGGTGAGAACCTCCTTCCCTCAGCTAGGGCATTGAAAATTGGTCGTGGATGGGTATTCCAGTATGACAATGACCCAAAACATACGGCCAAGGCAACAAAGGAGTGGCTCAGGAAGAAGCACATTAAGGTCCTGGAGTGGCATAGCCAGTCTCCAGACCTTAATCCCATAGAAAATCTGTGGAGGGAGCTGAAGGTTCGAGTTGCCAAACGTCAGCCTCGAAACCTTAATGACTTTGAGAAGATCTGCAAAGAGGAGTGGGACAAAATCCCTCCTGAGATGTGTGCAAACCTGGTGGCCAACTACAAGAAACGTCTGACCTCTGTGATTGCCAACAAGGGTTTTGCCACCAAGTACTAAGTCATGTTTTGCAGAGGGGTCAAATACTTATTTCCCTCATTAAAATGCAAATCATTTTATAACATTTTTGAAATGCGTTTTTCTGGATTCTTTTGTTGTTATTCTGTCTCTCACTGTTCAAATAAACCTACTATTAAAATTATAGACTGATCATTTCTTTGTAAGTGGGCAAACGCACAAAATCAGCAGGGGATCAAATACTTTTTTCCCCCACTGTATGCAATGAAGGTTGAAATTAAGATTGGAGTGATTGATTGAGTGATTGGCCAATACACTTGCAATTAGGAAATAAACTTTATATAATATATATTTTTTATAATAATAATATATATATTCTTGTGGCTGAATGGAAGCAATTCCCCGCAGCGATGTTCCAGCGTCTAGTGGAAATCCTTCCCAGAAGAGTGGAGACTGTTATAGCAGCAAAGGGGGAACCAACTCCATATTAATGCCCATGATTTTGTAATGAGATGTTTGACAAGCAGGTGTCCACATACTTTTGGCCATATAGTGTACATTGATCTAAATCAGGCTTGAATTATGAATGCAGGTACTATCAGTCTGACAATGATTTTGATGTGATATGAAGGCCTAAGGGCTTCATGTTTCTAGAACCATATCGCAATTGAGAATCGATTGACGTTTAGAGGGAGTAATTGGCTGTTTTGGCTGCCAGAGCCAGTATACAGTGCATTCGGAAAGTATTCAGACCCCTTGACTTTTTCCACATTTTGTTATGTTACTTATTCTAAAATTGATTACATTGTTTTTTTCCCTCATTAATCTACACACAATACCACATAATGCACTGTATATATATTTTTTTGTTTGTTGTTGAAATGATGCAGGTAATTTTATTTTATAGACTTATATTTTATCTGCTAATTTCATAGCTTGTCTATACCCCCCCAAAAAATATGAAAAAAGGCATTTCATTTTTTTGCAATGAACTTTGTATGCCATCATCACGATGCTGTCTGCACCAAACAAGAAAATGTGTGTTCACTGACATGTGTAATGTACAAAATGAACACATTTCTAGACATTTACTTTGTGGATGTATTTTTCTCAATCCACATCTGTTTCAGAGTCTGACTTAACATCTTGCCAGTGGGTTGTTCCAACCCAATCTTGGTCTGAAGACCATTTTCCCCCTGTGTCTGGTCACCTTCATCTGAGCAGCACCAATGAGTCTCTCTCCAGCCACCGCCTGGCTCTCAGCTCCCCAGATGAGAGCACCAACCCATTGGCCTTCGCTCCTAGGCAACATGGTGGTCTGGGCCTGCCTGCCATGGCCTATCCCCACTCCACGTCCCATGAGGGTCTGGGGGTCACTGGACAACCTTACACCAACTCCCTGCTCAATCTCCTCCACAGTGATCGGTCAGGCGTGGCCTCGGGCTCCAAACCAGAGCTCCTCCCTAGCTGGACGGGTCAACCTGGCTTCAGAGACCCCATGAACCCCGACTCAGGTATGGCTGCCTCTACCCAGATCCCTATGCATGTGTAGGGCGAGGGAGACTTCTTTCTTTCACATAGATTAGATAGTGAACTGACAAATAAATCTATAATTCCAAATCCATTGGATTTTGTAAAGATTAGGGAGGTTTTACAGTATCTGTGCTTCAGTGTTTAAAAAAAAAAAAAATTATTTGGTGGTTTGCTTGGTTTTTCCAAAGGTCTCTTTTGAGTTATTCAACACCTATTCTACCCTCTTTTGGGAATAGGTCTGCAGAAAAAGGAACTCTATTGGTATTAAATGAAGCATGACCGCGCAGAGAAGAGAGGAGTCTGCAACATGTGCATGCTGTGTTCACTCCTCTGGTTATCAGACAGGCCTCCTCCACAGCCACTACAAGAAGGAAGTGCCGGTAACTCTCCCCTCTGTTCCTCATCGAAGGATGACTTCAGTTCCTCGCAATGCAACAGCTGGAACTGCCTCTCAGAAACAAATCACTCACTGACTAACCAGTTTGCAAACCGGATCATAATTCACATCAAAGACCAAGGTGACAACCACTGCCAGTCGCCAGTATGCTGCCTACAACTCAATAACTTTAAGCATTTATACAGAAGGACAGAGAGGGAGAGGGAGAAGGGGTGTGTTTGGCATGTGTAAGAAAAACAGTGTTATGTCAAAAGTAGCCTGTATTGACTGTGGAGAAACTTTACAATGTTTTTTAAGAGTATTTTATTGAAATGTTGGTGTTTAGGAATATCTGTTGTTTCCTCTGATGTGTGGACTTCTAAAGGAGGGGGTTTTGATGTGATTTTCAGTTGTGATATGGAAACAGAAACTGTTTTCATTTTTTTGCACATAGCAAATGAATGAAATGCAGTTGATATCCTAATAAATGATTGCCAAAGTAACCATGAAAATGAAAGATGTTTATGAAGAGGTGTTTGTTATTCAGAGATTTCTGCTGAGAATACCAAGTAGACAAACTGTATTACATTGTAGGAATTGACACAAACCTATTTTACTGTAATAATTGAGTTGTGATTCGTGATTAAACATAAAAAAGAATCTGTTCCATCTTAAAAGCAGACTCAGGGAAATGACATTACCACGAGCAGCATCACAGATATTGAGATGAGCAAGATGCAATAGGTTGTGCAAGATGTGCATGGGTTCACTTCACGCTGTTAGAGCGTGGTAGCCACAGGACCAAAACGGGAGAAGTTGATCCTTGCTGTTAACTTTCTGCATCTACGTCATATCGCTGAGTCTACCTTTAATGAAGTGGAAACACATGATGAACTGGATCAGATGAGATATCTGTCGCCTGGCAAGTGCATATATTGTTCGTTACTTTCACAGGAACAGACCTCAAGCCATTTAGAACAAGTGTGACAATACTGCCATCCTGTGGCTGAAAATAAGAAGAGGGAAAAGTTGGCAAATGTATTTTTTTTAATTTCTAATTGAAAATGTTAAGAAATAAATACTAGACTACTAAATATGGTTATGTTTTTGCATTCATTTTTTTATGTTCGTTATGTGTATGTACATTTACATTTCAGTAATTTAGCAGACGCTCTTATCCAGAACAACATACAGTTAATGCGTTAAGATAGCTATGTGGGACATACACATATCACAGGCATAGTAAGTACACTTTTCCTCAATAAAGTAGCTAACAGCAAAGTCAGAGCTGGGGGGGGGGGGTCGAGGTGAGGAATTATTTAAGATACTCTTTGAAGAGGTCCCTACCTCTTTCAGGTGCTTTTGGAAGATGGGCAGGGGCTCTGCTGTCTTAGCTTCAGGGGGAAGCTGGTTCCACCATTGGGGTGCCAGGACCCAGAAGAGCTTGGGTACGTGGTGCAGACACAGATCCTCTCCACGTCACCTGGTAGTAGCGGCTTGCCAGGTATGATGCAATCCAAGAGTGTGCAGAGCCTGAGACACCCAGCCCTGGGTGGAGAGGAGGATATGATGGTTCATGGTGTCGAAGGCAGCAGATAGATCTAGGAGTATGAGAGAGAGTCAGCTTTGGCAGTGCAGAGAGACTCCGTGACACAGAAAAGAGCAATCTCGGTTGAGTGATACGTCTTGAAGCCTGACTGGTTAGGGTCAAGAAGATCGTTCTGAGAGAGATAACGAGAGAGTTGATCAGAGACAGCACACTCAAGTGTTTTGGAAAGAAAAAAAAGAAGGGATACAGGTTTATAGCTTTTGACGTCAGATTAGTTGAGTGTTAGTTTCTTGAGGAGGGAAGCGACTCGGGCCATTTTAAAGTCAGAGGGGACGCAGCCAGTGGTCAGGGATGAGTTGATCGGGGAAATGTGGATTGGGAGAAGGTCTCCAGAGATGGTCTGGAGAAGGGAGTAGAGGATGGGGTCGAGCGGGCAGGTTGTCAGGCGACCAGACCTCACGAGTCGCAGGATTTCTTCTGGAAAGAGAGGAGAGAAAGAAGTCAAGGCGTAGGGTAGTTCTGTGTGAGTGTGACCAGTGGACTCAATAGGCTGAGTGAATGAGGAGCGGATGTCGTCAACCTTCTTGACAAAGTGGTTGACAAGTCGTCCGCAGAGAGTGAGGAGTGAGGGGAGGAGGATTAAGGAGCGGGGAAAAGGTGGGAAAGAGTTTCCTAGGGTTAGAGGCAGAAGCTTCAAATGTAGTGATAGAAAGTGGATTTAGCCGCAGATACTGAGGAAGAGAAGGCAGTGGGGAGCTCACAATGAGTCACTCAGGCACAGAGCAGGAGGGGAGGGCCAAGCCACCCGGGAGGAAAGGGGACAGTGCGAGTCATAGGATGCAGAACGGGAGGAGACTAGGGTCGAAGAGGCAAAATCAGGAGACAGGAGGGAGATGGATTTTGCAGAAGGGAGAGATGATAGGATAGAAGAGGAGAGAGTAGTGGGAGAGAGAGAGCAAAGATTGCAATGGCGCAAGACCATCTGGGTAGGGGCTGAGTGGCTAGGGTTGGAGGAAAGGGAGACAGAAAAGGAAACAAAGTGGTGATCAGAAACGTGGAGGGGGGTTGCAGTGAAATGAGAAGGCGAACAGCTTCTGGTAAAGTTGATGTACAGCGTATTGCCTGCCTTGTTAGTTGGAGGGGATTGGGAAAGGGTGAGGCCATAAAAGGCAAGGAGGGGAAAGAGAGAGCTGGAAAAAAATAATCGAAGGGAGGTTGAAGTATGAAGAGCGGTGAGCCGTAGTCAGGAAATGAGCTTATCAAGGTGTCAAGCTCATTGGTCCAAGGGCACCTGGTGGGCGATTGATGACAACAACGCTAAGCTTGAGTGTACAAGTGACAGTGACATAATGGCATTCAAATGAGGAGATGAGAGAGGGAGAAAAGAGAAAATCTCCAGTTAGGAGAAATTAGTAGCCCTGTGCCACCACCGCGATAACCAGATGATCTTGGACTATGAGAGAAAACGTAGTCAGATGAAGAGAGAGCAGCTGGAGTACCAGTGTTCTCTGGGGTGATCCATGTCTCCGTCAGGGCCAAAAAGTAAAGGGACTGAAAGGCAGCATAGGCTGAGATGAACTCTGCGTTCTTGACCACAGATCGGCAGTTCCAAGTGCTGCCAGTGACCCCGAATTCCACATGGGTGTATAGTGGATTATCTTCAATAATACAAATACAATAGTTTTTTCTTTAAGAATTTGGGGCTGATAATTTAAGTAAAATGTTTGGTTATATGTGACATTGACCGTCCTGTACATGACAAATTACAATTAAAAGCACTCTGCTAAAAGGTCTCAAACCTCACTGCCATATTCCTTATTCAGTGCCACTAAAAAGAGAGCAATGAAAACTTAAGAGCTGTTGAGTTTGCGTTGTGTTTCTGCAGTAGCATAGGTAGAGTACAGACAGGTATGGAAGAAGGCTAATACGGGGTGGCTGTTAAAGTGTCACTTATTCTGTGAGTTGCCCATTTCAGCTTTCCGCTGAGCTCATATGTCCTTTCTCAGAGGTATTAGTTGACGGCATGCTGTACCATGCCTAATGGCTGTTCCTTTCTTCTGTGCCCCGTCCTACATGATAAGTCTCCTTTGCAACTTATGTTGAATAACTGGACTGAAAAGAGTCTGAAAATCAGAAGAAAAAGCAAAGAAGAAAAGCAGGAAGCATGAGGTGACTAAAAACTCCCCGAGACACTTGCAGGGAGTGGGGTTATGGCTAGGGTCACCATTGTCCAGGACTCTGGAGCAATTGGGGTAAAGTGCCTTGCTCAAGGGCACAGCGACAGATTTTTCACTTGGTTGGCTCCGGGATTTGAACACTCTAACCTTGAGGATGTTATAAAATGAAGATGAAATGTTGGCTTTGTTCTGTTTTGCAAAAAACTAGACCAAGAAAAAACATCCTCAATCAAATTTGAACTCTGTTTTTTGATGTAGGCTACTTAAAGCCTTTACTTTTACTTAAACTTTGAGTTTTCTACTTTTTGTAGACTAATCCTCTCCCGTCTGAAAATGTCAATGGCCTGGCGAGTGTACTTTCAATTTTGATTAATTTGTCTGAAGGTGAACAATGAGTGTTTGTTTACCTCATTCAAACGGAAGTAAGTCAGCCTCAATCAATCAAACAACACATCTGGATGAGCTCTTGTGTGATTCTTTAGCCCTGCTGCATTTTTTCATAAAAATGAAAAATAAATGTATGGCACTGTGAACAACACTACACCAAAACTCTCACTTCTGCCTTCACCTAGGAACAAATTTCCCGCTGCATTCTTTGCTGCATTCACTAGATATGAGATCGCAGTTATGAGATTGCAGTTACATGGTAATAGATTGGTGGTATACTGGTGCCCTCTCCTACACCCACCCCTTTCCTAATCAGATTGCCAAGCATGTTGATGTCTACCCCTCACTATAGGCACCATAGTATGCTGCAGATCTATCTCCACACACCTGCTTGTTGATTATTGGTGGCTCTGCACTAATTTTAGCACCTTCTCATCTGGTACTGTAACAACTTCGGTCCAAATGAAAAAAAGGACAATGCCAGAACCCAGCCAATCCCCCCACCATCCAACACAATACAGACAGAGACAATCTCAACTGCACTTCACACTGCCCTTTCCCACCTGGACAAAAGGAACACCTATGTGAGAATGCTGTTCATTGACTACAGCTCAGCGTTCAACATCATAGTGCCCATAAAGCATTCCTGTACTCCCTGTTCACCCACGAATGCGTGGCCAAACACGACTCCAACACCATCATTAAGTTTGCTGAGGACGCAACAGTTGTTGGCCTGATCACTGATAACGATGAGACAGCCTATCGGGAGGAGGTCAGAGACCTGGCAGTGTGGTGCCAGGACAACAACCTCTCCCTCAATGCGAGCAAGACAAAGTAACTGATTGTGGACTACAGGAAAAGGAGGGCCGAACAGGCCCCCATTAACATCGACAGGGCTGTAGTGGAGTGGGTCGAGAGTAGCAAGTTCCTTGGTGTCCACATCACCAACGAACTATCATGGTCCAAACACACCAAGACAGTCGTGAAGAGGGCACGACAACACCTTTACCCCTCAGGAGACGGAAAAGATATGGCATGGGTCCCTGGTTCGTCAAAAAGTTCAGCTGAACCATCGAGAGCATCCTGACCGGTTGTATCACCGCCTGGTATGGCAACTGCTCGGCAGCCGACCGTAAGGCGCTACAGAGGGTAGTGCGCATGGCCCAGTACATCACTGGGGCCAAGCTTCCTGCCATCCAGGACCTATATACTAGGCGTTGTCAGAGGAAGGTCCAAAAAATTGTCAAAGACTCCAGTCACCCAAGTCACAGACTGTTCTCTCTGTTACCGCACGGCAAGCAGTACCGGAGCGCCAAGTCTAGGTCCAAAAGCCTCCTTAATAGCTTCTACCCCCAAGCCCTAATCAAATGGCCACCCGGACTATTTACATTAACACCCCCTCCCCCTTTGTTTTTACACTGCTGCTACTCGCTGTTTATTATCTATGCATAGTCACTTTACCCCTACCTACATGTACAAATTACCTCGACTAACCTGTACCCCCGCACATTGACTTGGTACTGGTACCCCCTGTATATAGCCTCTTTATTGTTATTTTATTGTTTTACTTTTTATTTTATTTTTTTTACTTTAGTTTATTTTCACTTTAGTTTATTTCTGAACTCTATTTCTTGAACTGCATTGTTGGTTAAGGGCTTGTAAGTAAGCATTTCACAGTTGTATTCGGCGCATGTGACAAATTCAATTCGATTTGATTTAATTTTGACACAGACACATCTCACATGCACACACACATACACAAAACTCTTGTGTGGTTCTTTCCTGTGTGTATCGTGTCACCACTGATGGTACAGAAGAGCCTTTGTTCCTTGGCTTCAACACCAATAGACATTTGAGGACATCTAAACAAACAGTACTCACCTGTATCTCAATACATGGAAGAAATTTTTTTTTTTTTAGAGTGAGATGAGGGGAGTCCTTTGACGTCCATTTCAGCAGTTTGATTGATTCACTACTATCTGCCTTTGTCACAGAGGCTCCGTCCAATCAATTTGTAGGACACGCTCTTCTCCCTTATTCAGAGTTAATCAGTGACTCAGAAGCCAGGTGTGCCGCCACAGTAGCAGTGCAGCGCTACACATGACTAATTAGCTAATTAGTTACAGAGAAACAGGGATGTCAATGTGGACCAATAAGAAGTTTACAGGTGACATTATAATATAATGTCCCTTAGATTTTTCCCATGGTAATGTGTTATTTCAGTTTCACAAACACATTTAGAACCTAATAGTTTGTCCAAGTTACAGATTGACCTCGTATGATACCTTAAAAGTTGATGGACGAGTGCGTTAGTAACCCAAGGGTTTGTTTTATTGGCCAGTTAGCACTGTTGAGTGGAAGGACCCCCCCACACAGATTTCCAAAGTCACTTCAAACCATGTTGACGATGCCTTTTTTTCCACTCTATCTAAAAACTCTAAACTGACCTGTGAATTTTCAGGTGGCATTTGGCCAAATTAATGGAATCCACTGTCTGCTCTTTCTTGTCTCCATCTTCATCTCTAACTATCAGTCTCTAACCTTTAACTCAGTTTCAGCCAGCACCACTATATTCACATTTAATTCCCAATCCATTTCCAATCCATTGTCAATACACGTAATCAGTTGCATTAGTCAGTGCCAATAAAGGGAATAGTTTGGAGGAGCAATATTGGTCATGACGGCCTTAGGAAGCAGCGGCGGTACGAGGGGGTGGGGGGAGCATGGGGGGGGGGGCACTAGCCACCACTGATGTATGATTGGCCACCTTTGGTTCCCCCCATTCTCATTGGGTCAAAGCGCTGTCAATCTGGCTCAGATTGAAGAAGAAAAGTTCATTCTGGTTTGCCCTTGGGCGGAATCATTTTTGTGGCCGCACAATCTAGTTTAATGAGATGATAACGCTGCAAGCGCTGATCTGGATAAATCAGCCTCACTTGACGAGGAGTTTTGTGATATCCTTCTCCCCAAAAACAATGTTAAACTAGCTGCAAGGCCTAATTACACAGGACGAACTATGGTTGAAAATTGTTTCCTTTCAGACGGGGGAAAACCCCCGGCCTTGATGGCATTCCAATAGAGATATAAAAACTTTTTAGGTACTACTGAAAGATCCATTACTACTATGTTTAAATTACTAGTAAATACGCACACAAAAAAAATCACAAAAATAGGGACTAATCTCTCTCCTACTGAAGCAGGAGCCAGGGGGCAATACAAAGGAAAAATTGGAGGCCCCTAACCCTTCCACACAACAATATTGGCAGAATGTTTTTGTCATAGAATTAAAAAGGCCCTACTTTGTTGTTTTTTAGACTATCAAATAACATTACTTGCATAATTTCTCATTTCCAATGCCAGACATTCCTCAAAGGAAGATATATTGGAGAAAACATTAGACTACTAGAAATAATTGAAAACTATGAGAATGCAAGGAAACCAGGTCTAATCTTTATAGCAGATTTTGAGAAAGCCTTCGATACAGTATGTCTAAAATCAGTTTATAAGTGCCTGGATTTTTTAAAATAACTTTTAAATAATGTACAACAATTCTTTATATAAATAATAAAGAACGGTTACTTCTCTGAGAACTTTGAATTGTCAAGTGGCGTAAAAAGGTTTCTCTCTGTCACCATACGTATTTATTATGGCCATTGAACTGTTAGCTCTAAATATCTAATGATCTAATTAAGGGGCAAAAAATGAAGGGATTAGAGACAAAAGTAATAATGTACGCTGATGATTAAAGGTTTCTCTTGAGTCGTCAATCTTCAAAGGCCTTATTGAGGACTTGGATAATTTCTCTGGAAAGGGGATACCTAGTCAGTTGCACAACTGAATGCATTCAACCCCTCTGAATCAGAGAGGTGCTTTAATCGACATCCACATCATCAGCACCCAGGGAACAGTTGTTATCGGGGGTTAACTGCCTTGTTCAAGGACAGAATAGCATATTCCTTTCAACTTCCAGGCTTGGGGATTCGAACCAGCGACCTATAGGTTATTGGCCCTTAACCACTAGGCTACCTGACACCCCTAAAACCCAAGTGTACTATATTACAGATTGGGTCTCTAAAAGATACCTTTTTTGGGGGTCTCTAAAAGATGGTCTCCTGATTAAATGGAAAGTTACACTGATTCATTCTCTAGTGATATCGCAGCTTACATATTTATTCATGGCTCTATCGACTCCAGAAGAATACTTTTTCAAGTCATGTGAGAAAAACAAATATGACATTCTATTTGGAATGGCAAACCAGATAAGTTTAAACAGGCATATTTACAGTGCCTTCAGAAAGTATTCACACCCCTTAACTTTTCCATTTAAGTAATTTAGCAGAAGCTCTTATCCAGAATGACTTAAAGGAGCGATTAGGGTTTAGTGCCTTGCTCAAGGGTACATCGACAAATTTTTCACCTCGTGGTTACTAGCCCAACGCTCTTAACCGCTAAGCTACCTGCCACCCTTATTTTGTTTCCAAATTTTGTTGTGCTACAAAGTGGGATTCAAATGGATTTAATTGTCATTTTTTCTGTCAACAATCTACACAAAATACTCTGTCAAATTGTAAGAAAAATTCAAAAGTGGAAGAAAAATAAAACACTAATATATCTTGATTAGATAAGTATTCAACCCCCTGGGTTAATACGTTAGAATCACCTTTGGCAGCGATTAGAGCGGTGAGTCTTTCTGGGTACGTCTGTAAGAGCTTTTCACACCTGGATTGTGAAACATTTGCTTATTATTATTTTCAAAATTCTTCCAGCTCTGTCAAATTGGTTGTTAATCATTGCTAGACAATAATTTTCAGGTCTTGCCAAAGATTTTCAAGCAGATTTAAGTCAAAACTGTAACTCGCCCACTAATGAACATTCACTGTCTTCTTGGTAAGCAACTCCAGTGTAGATATGGCCTTGTGTGTTGGGTTATTGTCCTGCTGAATGGTGAATTCATCTCCCAGTGTCTCGTGGATAGCAGACTGAACCAGGTTTTCCTCTAGGATTTTGCCTGTGCTTAGCTCCATTACGTTTATTTTTTATCCTGAAAAACTCCCCAGTCCTTAACTATTGCAAGCATACCCGTAACATGATGCAGCCACCACTATGCTTGAAAATAGGGAGCGAGGTACTCGGCAATGTGTTATATAGGATTTGCCCTAAACATAACACTTTCTATTCGGGATAAAAAGGAAATTGCTTTGCTTAACTTTAGTGCCTTATTGCAAACACGATGCATGTTTTGGAATATACTTATTCTGTACATGCTTCTTTATTTTCACTCTGTCAATCAGGTTAGTATTGTGGAGTAAATACAATGCTGTTGATCCATCCTCAGCCTTCTGCTATCACAGCCATTAACTCTGCAACTGTTTTAAAGTCACCATTCACCTCATGGTGAAATCCCTGATATATGTTCAAAAATGGAAGAGGCAATTACTCCAAAGAGAAAGGAATGAATTGGTTTGTCTGCCTCCAAATGATAATCATTTATTTCTTAAAGTGACAATCGGCAGTTGAAACAATAACAAAGCCTAGGGATGGTGCTGGATAAATGTAACCACACTCAAATTCACAGACATGCAAGGACTGACCATCCATGATATCAACATTATAGGTTTAACTATGTTTTGAGGCTGTTTACTTTTACTTTGTTTACAAACATTGTAGCAGTGATTTGGGTTCTGATGGCTACGACATTTGGAGTCAGCTCATGAGGCATTTCTAAGTTATATTCTTAAAGAATCAATGGGAACATATCATTACTTTATGAGTCTGAAAACAGATGACGCAAATGCTGAATGCCCCTTTAAAATGGCTAGTATAAATCTTAAAGTGCATCAATCCATTCTTTCAATTTCAACTATTATGTAAAATACTCGCCACAAAAAGAATGCTCAATATATGGGGCATTGGACAGTCATCCCTGTGAAGACTGCCACGAGGAAACAGAATCAATAGATTACCTCTTTTGGTACTGTCCTTTAGTGGCTTGCTTTTGGAGTCATGTCCAGGAGTGGTTGTTTAAGTGATAATGCCAGAGAAGCCGGTGTTTCGAGAATATATTGGTATGGGTGTTGTTAGGCCAGAAACGAAGCCGAAGGCCGGCAAATCGTGCCAATATATCCTCCAAACGCCGGCTTCGAGGGCATTATCACGTTTATACAGCGGGTTACCAAGATATTCAAACAAGGATTTACATATTTTCCTTAAAAACGTTATTTTAATGAATTTATTAATAATATTTTATCCTTCCACAAGATATAGTCCCGACACAAATCTAGGGTTGCTACCCAAGCCGGCTGGTCGTTTGTTCTATCGGTTCGGTTGCCAGAGATGCGACCCAGTCATTCAGTCGTTTTGTTTTTTTATCTATGGACACAACGCAGTCATTTGTTTTAAATGTTCCATTGCCATACGAGCTGGAAATGTTCTTATCCTTTGCTTGCTAGATAGCCAACTACGGGTAACTTGCAGTCATGTCAAAAAGTGCAGCAAGAATAACAGCAAGGTAGCTGCATTTGTTTAAACTGTATTCTAGTGACATTTATTTGAATACATCCATAACAATGAGCTAATGAGGCGCGATTTCGCATGGCATTGAAATGTGCACACTCGTCACGACACTGTTGTTCAGAGGAGCTAGCCAACAAAACAGCTAACACAATCACTTCAAACTGAAGCTGGAAAGGCTGCAAACTAGCTTTTTTCAATTTACATTTCTTTATATGTATCTATAAATATGATGCCAGCTGATTCATGATTTCGACTGGCTGAGAAATGCTGTCTGCCTGTCTGTCTCGTCGTGACTCCCGACACATTCATTAGGGACAGCTGGAGATCGAATTTGAATATTGAAACAATGTTGCAAATGTCAGAGAGACAGACAGCAAGGTTTATACAAATCTCTGCTGTTGAAAACTACATTTTAGTCTAAAAGAAATGTGAGATAATGTCTAGATGGTTTTTATAGTGGAGATCAAGTTTATAAATTGCCTGGCTGGGCTGATGAGACAGTGGATTGCGCAGTCAGATTGAACAGAGTAAATAGGCATTTTAACATCATCGATTTAGCTGGTGGTAACTTGTGGAATAGACACTGGCTGGAATGCAGTTTTAATCTATCAGCATTCAGGATTAGACCCACCCGTTGTACAAAAAGGCACATTGCCGGTGTTCAGATGGGTTCTGAAAAACATGATCAATCAATGGGAAATATGATTATACTCTGAGGTAAAGTATTTATTTTTAGGGAAATCTCAGTAGAAATTGTAAAAATAGAGAGGGTCAAAATGGAAGGATGTATTGCAAAAGGAAATAGTAAAACGGTAGTGTACTGGAAAAGATGCGTTAGTCTGTGGACAAAATTTGAGTGTATTCTATATGTGAGCAAAAATAGCTGTAAGTAGCACTAAATGACGTATTGTTGTCCTTTTCTTTACTCCAATCAGAGGAGGGGTGGTATGATTGAAAAATATATATATAACAATATGGGGATTAGAAATTATGCAAAAAAATAGTTAGATAGAACCTAAGTGTATTTTCAGTGTGTATTCTAAGGCAGAAAGACTCATAGGCTTTTAGATTCTCAGGAAGTCAATGACCAAGAGAATTAAACAAGCAAGGATTCAGTATGAGACATAGAGAAAGGGATTTAAAGTTTCTTCATAATTACTTTAAAAGCAATACGCTGCTCTGTAATCTAATACCCAGACGAAGGACATTTTTCCAGGAAACCGAAGCGGACGAGCCACCCACCCAGCCAGGCCTTAAGCCTTCCACCCACTCCCCCCTGTGTCAGTCATCTTCAGTATGATCTAAGCACCCCAGAAGGGTCCCAGGGGTGGGGGCTATTGAGTGATCAAGCCATCAGACGCCAATGAAGCTGATTCAAGAGGGATGGAGAAGGATTAAGTAAGAGTCATACCTGCAGCAAGAGGCAGCGAGGGGTCGCGATCAATCGCACGTTGACACCATTGACCAGCACGCCTCTGAGATTTACAGGGATCTCTCCTGATGATAACAATGTACCATAGTACTCTCCAAGCTAATCATCAAGCTGGAGGACCTGGGTCTCAACCCCGCCCTGTGCAACTGGTTCCTGGACTTTCTGACGGGTCACTCCCAGGTGGTGAAGGTAGGAAACAACATCTCCACTTTGCTGACCCTCAACACTGGGGCCCCACAAGGGTGTGTGCTCAGCCCTCTCCTGTACTCATTGTTCACCCACGACTGCCTGGCCATGCACGCACCAACAATGACAAGACAGCCTACAGGGAGGAGGTGAGGGCCCTCGGAGTGTGGTGTCAGGAAAACAACCTCTCACTCAACGTCAACAAAACAAAGGACATTTGTGGACTTCAGGAAACAGCAGAGGGAGCACCCCCATATCCACATTGAAGGGACAGCAGTGGAGAAGTTGGAACGTTTTAAGTTCCTGGGCGTACACATCACTGACCATCTGAAATGGTCCACCCACACAGACAGTGTGGTGAAGAAGGCGCAACAGGAGGCTGAAGAAATGTGGCTTGTCACCCAAAACCCTGACAAACTTTTACAGATGCACAATCGAGAGCATCCTGTCTGGATGTATCACAGCCTGGTACGGCAACTGCACCGCCCTCAACCGCAAGGATCTCCAGAGGGTGGTGCGGTCTGCACAACGCATCACCGGGGGTAAACTACCTGCTCTCCATGACACCTACAGCACCCAAAGTCACAGGAAGGCCAAAAAGATAATCAAGGACAATAACCACCCAAGCCACTGCCTGTTCACACCACTATCATCCAGAAGGTGAGGTCAGTACAGGTACATCAAACCTGGGACCGAGAGACTGAAAAACAGCTTCTATCTCAAGGCCATCAGACTGTTAAACAGCAATCAGTAACTCAGAGAGTCTGCTGCCTACATTGAGACCCAATCACTAGACACTTTAATAAATGGATCACTAGTCACTTTAAACAATGGCACTTTAAATAATGCCACTTTAATAATGTTTACATATCTTACATTACTCATATCACATGTATATACTGTATTTTATACCATCTATTGCACATTGCCTAAACCGCTCGGCCATCGCTCATCCATATACTTATATGTACATATTCTCATTCACCCCTTTAGATTTGTGTGTATTAGGTAGTTGTTGGGGAATTGTTCGAGTACTTGTTAGATATTACTGCACTGTCGGAACTAGAAGCACAAGCATTTCGCTACACTCACATTAACATCTGATAAACATGTGTATGTGACCAATAACATTTGATTTGATTTGATAAGGCCTAAAGGTACCGGCAGGTACTGTATATGCGGTGGTCGTAAATAAAACTGACACATTGAGGATGGGTTGCATTGCAGGATGGATGGATGGACTTGGCTGGGAAGAGTGTAGCCTTTTCTCTACTGCTCACACACTTACAGTACCTGCCATTCTCTATAGGAATTGTACATGGGTGCATTGTTGCCATGTTTCTGCTGCTTAAACAGCTGGAATGGCAAAGTCATCTATCAAGAATTTAATGAATGCCACTGCCAGTGGAATAATGTTTTCTGAGAACGGAAGTTAAAATAAATGTTTAGGTTGCAGGGAGGTTCTGAGAACGTTTTATTCTAGTTCCTTGAAAGTTTTCCTGGGAGGTTTTAATAATGCTCTGAGAACATAAATTCTAGGTTATTTGGAGGTTTATGAATAACTTCCTTAAAACTTGAAACGTATTCACACACAGAAGTGGATCAATTACACTGCTAGCTTATTCTTGGGTTAACTCCAAGCACAGATCGGACACATGGAAATGAATTTCCTTAGGCGTTAATCATGCAAAGTGTCCGTTTGCCTGTGACCGTTTTGATCAATACCTTCATGGTAGGGACTTTATCACGGTGCGAACTGATCGCAAGCCGCTTGAGGTTATCTTCAAAAAAACAATTTTGTCTGCCCCGAAGCGACTTCAAAGTATGATGCTAAAGCTTCAGCGTTATCAACTACAGGTAGCATACAAGAAGGAGTAGACCTTCGCATTGCAGATTTCTTGTCTGGGGCAGCACTACCAACAACTAGTCACCCGCAATATCGGACAAATGAGACTGTATATGCTCTACAGGCTGAGGTTGAAGATGTGAACCGTGCTACAGGTCAAAACATCTGCCTGCAGACACGGGATACTATTAAAGCTCATTCAGCAGAGGACAAGACTTCTCGAATGCTTCAGTCTTTTATCCTAAGAGGCTGGCCGGACTCAAAGAGTACGCCCATCCTGTTGAGGGACTACTGGACATACAGAGACAAACTCACAATGCAGGAAGAGGTCATCTACATAGGCGACAGGGTAGTAGTGCCAGAAACTCTACACCCGATGATTCTCTCTGATATCGATGCAGGGCACTCAGGGGTCAAAGCCAGAGACTCAGTATTCTGGCCTAACATGACTGAATAAATGTTGTGGCTGTGTGCAGCATGTGTGCAGCATGTGTGCAGCATGTGTAATGCTAACTACCGAAGCAACAAAAGAAAACGCTGCACCCACATGACGTACCAGCACATCCTTTGGTCTAAAGTGGGAATGGATCTGTTCACAGTCAAGAACCTTCCTTTTCTGATTATAGAGAACCACTATTCCAATTTTTGGGAAGTGGAGAAGGTGATTGACACAACAGCCGCTTGCATTATCGACTGTTGTAAGCAGCAGTTTACCAGATATGGCATACCTGACAGTGGCGTAGTTACGGATAATGGGTCCCAGTTCACGAGCCAAGACTTTGCTTTGTTTGCATTAGCCTGGGAGTTCCATCATGTGACCTCCCCACCCTACCACAGTCAGAGTACTGGTAACGCAGACTCAGCAGTGAAAATAGCAAAGACTCATCACAAAGGCTATACAGAAAGGCACAGATGTGTGGCAAGCCAATTTGGTGTGGAGAAAAACTCCCACAGAGGGCTTCGACAGCGGTTCTGTCCCGCGCTTATTGTCTAGACGCACTCGCTCTCTGTTGCCAACAACTCCCAAGCTCCTCGCACTAAAGGTCATTAGGGATGTTCAGGCACACAAGTGTGCACGTCAGGATAAGTCAAAACATTACATTGACCAGTACGCAAAAAAATCGACCTGTAATTAAACAAGGCCAAGCTGTCAGAGTGCTCCTGTCACCTCACGCCAGGGATGCCACAAAGAGTCTCGGCACATACATAGGGCACATTAGCGCAAGGTCATGTGAAGTGGAAGTAAAGGGCCGAAAGTATCGAACCGGAACCGGAAGGACATACCCCCAGTTCAGGAGAGCATATGACACAGGAGGGACACATGGGAAGACTGTGAATATCCTCTGGATGGTGTGGGCAGTACACATCAAGAGGAGACTGGGAAGACCCCACCAGGGCTGTTATCTCTGCCGACCGTACCTCCACAATTTCAGGAGGCTGTGGAAGAGGAAGGAGAGGCCCTGAGGCTCCCAGATGTGCCCAACATCCCAGAGGTGCTCAATATGCTATCAGTGTGACACACTAGGACAAGGGCTAAAATAAGACCGCCCATGCGGTACGGGAGACTATGTCCCTTAAGAGTTGGACAATGAATTGTTTTATATTATATATATTTTTTTTTAAATATTGATCATGTAAATAGGTATTTTCACTGCGGTATTGAAATGGTGTGAAGTGCTGGAGCTAATTATATACTGCTCAAAAAAATAAAGGGAACACTTAAACAACACATCCTAGATCTGAATGAAAGAAATAATCTTATTAAATACTTTTTTCTTTACATAGTTGAATGTGCTGACAACAAAATCACACAAAAATAATCAATGGAAATCCAATTTATCAACCCATGGAGGTCTAGATTTGGAGTCACACTCAAAATTAAAGTGGAAAACCACACTACAGGCTGATCCAACTTTGATGTAATGTCCTTAAAACAAGTCAAAATGAGGCTCAGTAGTGTGTGTGGCCTCCATGTGCCTGTATGACCTCCCTACAATGCCTGGGCATGCTCCTGATGAGGTGGCGGATGGTCTCCTGAGGGATCTCCTCCCAGACCTGGACTAAAGCATCCGCCAACTCCTGGACAGTCTGTGGTGCAATGTGGCGTTGGTGGATGGAGCGAGACATGATGTCCCAGATGTGCTCAATTGGATTCAGGTCTGGGGAACGGGCGAGCCAGTCCATAGCATCAATGCCTTCCTCTTGCAGGAACTGCTGACACACTCCAGCCACATGAGGTCTAGCATTGTCTTGCATTAGGAGGAACCCAGGGCCAACCGCACCAGCATATGGTCTCACAAGGGGTCTGAGGGTCTCATCTCGGTACCTAATGGCAGTCAGGCTACCTCTGGCGAGCACATGGAGGGCTGTGCGGCCCCCCAAAGAAATGCCACCCCACACCATGACTGACCCACCGCCAAACCGGTCATGCTGGAGGATGTTGCAGGCAGCAGAACGTTCTCCACAGTGTCTCCAGACTCTGTCACGTCTGTCACGTGCTCAGTGTGAACCTGCTTTCATCTGTGAAGAGCACAGGGCGCCAGTGGCGAATTTGCCAATCTTGGTGTTCTCTGGCAAATGCCAAACGTCCTGCACGGTGTTGGGCTGTAAGCACAACCCCCACCTGTGGACGTCGGGCCCTCATACCACCCTCATGGAGTCTGTTTCTGACCGTTTGAGCAGATCAATCAATCAATCAAATTTTATTTATATAGCCCTTCGTATATCAGCTGAAATCTCAAAGTGCTGTACAGAAACCCAGCCTAAAACCCCAAACAGCAAGCAATGCATGTGAAAGAGGCACGGTGGCTAGGAAAAACTCCCTAGAAAGGCCAAAAACCTAGGAAGAAACCTAGAGAGGAACCAGGCTATGAGGGGTGGCCAGTCCTCTTCTGGCTGTGCCGGGTGGATATTATAACAGAACATGGTCAAGATGTTAAAATGTTCATAAATGACCAGCATGGTCAAATAATAATAATCATTGTAGTTGTCGAGGGTGCAACAAGCACATCCGGTGAACAGGTCAGGGTTCCGTAGCCGCAGGCAGAACAGTTGAATCTGGAGCAGCAGCATGGCCAGGTGGACTGGGGACAGCAAGGAGTCATCATGCCAGGTAGTCCCGAGGCATGGTCCTAGGGCTCAGGTCCTCCGAGAGAAAGAAAGAAAGAGAGAAAGAGAGAATTAGAGAGAGCATATTTAAATTCACACAGGACACCGGATAAGACAAGAGAATACTCCAGATGAAACAGACTGACCCTAGCCCCCCGGCACATAAACTACTGCAGCATAAATACTGGAGGCTGAGACAGGAGGGATCAGAAGACACTGTGGCCCCATCCGATGATACCCCCGGACAGGGCCAAACAGGCAGGATATAACCCCACCCACTTTGCCAAAGCACAGCCCCCACACCACTAGAGGGATGTCTACAACCACCAACTTACCGTCCGAAGACAAGGCCGAGTATAGCCCACAAAAATCTCCGCCATGGCACAACCCAAGGGGGGGGCGCCAACCCAGACAGGAAGACCACGTCAGTGACTCAACCCACTCAAGTGACGCACCCCTCCCATGGACGGCATGGAAGCACACCAGTAAGTCAGTGACTCAGCCCCTGTAATAGGGTTAGAGGCAGAGAATCCCAGTGGAAAGAGGGGAACCGGCAAGGCAGAGACAGCAAGGGCGGTTCGTTGCTCCAGCCTTTCCGTTCACCTTCACACTCCTGGGCCAGACTACACTTAATCATAGGACCTACTGAAGAGATAAGTCTTCAGTAAAGACTTAAAGGTTGAGACTGAGTCTGCGTCTCTCACATGGGTAGGCAGACCATTCCATAAAAATGGAGCTCTATAGGAGAAAGCCCTACCTCCAGCCGTTTGCTTAGAAATTCTAGGGACAATTAGGAGGCCTGCGTCTTGTGACCGTAGCGTACGTGTAGGTATGTACGGCAGGACCAAATCGGAAAGATAGGTAGGAGCAAGCCCATGTAATGCTTTGTAGGTTAGCAGTAAAACCTTGAAATCAGCCCTTGCCTTAACAGGAAGCCAGTGTAGGGAGGCTAGCACTGGAGTAATATGATCAAATTTTTTGGTTCTAGTCAGGATTCTAGCAGCCGTATTTAGCACTAACTGAAGTTTGTTTAGTGCTTTATCCGGGTAGCCGGAAAGTAGAGCATTGCAGTAGTCCAGCCTAGAAGTAACAAAAGCATGGATTAATTTTTCTGCGTCATTTTTGGACAGAAAGTTTCTCATTTTTGCAATGTTACGTAGATGGAAAAAAGCTGTCCTTGAAACAGTCTTGATATGTTCTTCAAAAGAGAGATCAGGGTCCAGAGTAACACCGAGGTCCTTCACAGTTTTATTTGAGACGACTGTACAACCATCCAGATTAATTGTCAGATTGAACAGAAGATCTCTTTGTTTCTTGTGACCTAGAACAAGCATCTCTGTTTTGTCCGAGTTTAACAGTAGAAAGTTTGCAGCCATCCACTTCCTTATGTCTGAAACACAGGCTTCTAGCGAGGGCAATTTTGGAGCTTCACCATGTTTCATTGAAATGTACAGCTGTGTGTCGTCCGCATAGCAGTGAAATTTAACATTATGTTTTCGAATGACATCCCCAAGAGGTAAAATATATAGTGAAAACAATAGTGGTCCTAAAACGGAACCTTGAGGAACACCGAAATTTACAATTGATTTGTCAGAGGACCCACCATTCACAGAGACAAACTGATATCTTTCCGACAGATAAGATCTAAACCAGGCCAGAACTTGTCCATGTAGACCAATTTGGGTTTCCAATCTCTCCAAAAGAATGTGGTGATCGATGGTATCAAAAGCGGCACTAAGATCTAGGAGCACGAGGACAGATGCAGAGCCTCGGTCTGACTTCATTAAAAGGTCATTTACCACCTTCACAAGTGCAGTCTCAGTGCTATGATGGGGTCTAAAACCAGACTGAAGCGTTTCGTATACATTGTTTGTCTTCAGGAAGGCAGTGAGTTGCTGTGCAACAGCTTTTTCTACAATTTTTGAGAGGAATGGAAGATTCGATATAGGCCGATAGTTTTTTATAATTTCTGGGTCAAGATTTGGCTTTTTCAAGAGAGGCTTTATTACTGCCACTTTTAGTGAGCTTGGTACACATCCGGTGGATAGAGAGACGTTTATTATGTTCAACATAGGAGGGCCAAGCACAGGAAGCAGCTCTTTCAGTAGTTTAGTTGGAATAGGGTCCAGTATGCAGCTTGAGGGTTTGGAGGCCATGATTATTTTCATAATTGTGTCAAGAGATATAGTACTAAAACACTTTAGTATCTCCCTTGAGCCAAGGTCCTGGCAGAGTTGTGCAGACTCAGGACAATGGAGCAGACACATGGACATTTGTGGCCTGCTGGAGGTCATTTTGCAGGGCTCTGGCAGTGCTTCTCCTGCTCCTCCTTGCACAAAGGCGGAGGTAGCGGTCCTGCTGCTGGGTTGTTGCCCTCCTACGGCCTCCTCCACGTCTCCTGATGTACTGGCCTGTCTCCTGGTAGCGCCTCCATGCTCTGGACACTACGCTGACAGACACAGCAAACCTTCTTGCCACAGCTCGCATTGATGTGCCATCCTGGATGAGCTGCACTACCTGAGCCACTTGTGTGGGTTGTAGACTCCGTCTCATGCTACCACTAGAGTGAAAGCACCGCCAGCATTCAAAAGTGACCAAAACATCAGCCAGGAAGCATAGGAACTGAGAAGTGGTCTGTGGTCCCCACCTGCAGAACCACACCTTTATTGGGGGTGTCTTGCTAATTGCCTATAATTTCCACCTGTTGTCTATTCCATTTGCACAACAGCATGTGAAATTTATTGTCAATCAGTGTTGCTTCCTAAGTGGACAGTTTGATTTCACAGAAGTGTGATTGACTTGGAGTTACATTGTGTTGTTTAAGTGTTCCCTTTATTTTTTGGAGCAGTGTATATGAAAAGGAAGATGTTAAGATAGTGGGCATAATGCCAACCCAGAGATGGTGCTAGTCGGCACCTATCTAGGGTATATAAACTGGGTCGTTATGGGTGTCTGAGTGGGATGTCATGACCTGTAACATGTAATACCTGAGTAAAGGACTATGCTTGCATTTTACAAAATTCTCAGACGTGAGTTATTCACATACACATAATGCAGGATCTCTGTACCTCTTGTGTAACTGCAATATCCGTTACAACAGACAGAGAAGGTTAGCTTTCAATATATATTTTGTTTGTTCAAATTGCTGCAGGGTTTTTTATTCAGAAATATGAAGCAGTCATAGGCTACATCATCATGGTTCAGAAGAGGGCGAGTAAAGAGATAAACATTAAAGGAGGGGGAGTATGAGCAGTAGGTAAGTTGTGTGCGTAAAATATCACAGCGCAGAACTTTGAGGAATAGGTTTCCGGAGGGGCGGCGCAGGGCGGCGCACGGACAAAAAGTCTGTAATCGCAACTACGGGCCTTTTAAATAACATTCTTAGAACGTTCAGTTTTTTTATATTTTTTTTTCTGAGAAAGGAATGTTTTTAAATAAACATTTTAGAATGTATTCTAAACTAAACTTTTCTTGTGTTTTTTATGGAAAGTCTTCTAACATTCTCAGAACAATTTGAGAATATTACTTTTTATAGAACCATGCTGAAGTATTGAAATTCCCACAAACGTTACGTTCTCTGAACCATTTGAGGACATTCCCAATGTCAAACCAGTTGGAGAACGTTCCTAGAACATTACCAAAATGTAAATGAAATGTAACCATGTTTTAACTTGTAGGATCATTTTTGTTAAAGTAATGAAATGCCAAGAAATAACGTCCCTTCCCAGGAAGTTGTGGGAAGGTTGTATGCAAAATAGCCATAGGACAACCACGATCTCACCAAGCTCTAAGAAACATATTGTAACGACCCTGGGTTTATACGCGCGGATATCGACTCTGCCGCTTGAGCATGCTTTTGGGGTACAGTCGATAGTGCGCTGGACTTCAGGCTAGAAGGTCGAGGGTTCGAGGCCTTGCATCCACGACAGTGCGTGTGCTTGGCCGATGAGCGCGTTCCTATAAGACGATGAGTCGCAAGGACGCGCGCTTTGCAAGGAGGGAGTAGTTTAACGACCCTGGGTTTATACGCGCGGATATCGACTCTGCCGCTCGAGCATGCTTTTGGGGCATAGTCGATAGCGCGCTGGACTTCGGGCTAGAAGGTCGAGGGTTCGAGACCTGCTCCCTGCCTGTTTCATTACAATATGGTTGTCAGCACGTTATGTGCTAGCTGGGTTGTAAAGTGATATAATAAATGTGGGTTCTGTATGTCTTTATTTTTCACCGAGACTGTTGTGAGCATGTATTCTGCGCTGTGAGCGAGTTTGAATGAGTGAGAGATCGTTCACTCCTCGTGTTGTAAGTCACCCCCGCGTGCGCTGAGGGTGCTGATGGTTGTCCACATAAGAGCTCTGAATTTCAGCAGCACCGAAAGCTCTGCTTCCAACCTAAGCACCAATGTCAGTGTTCGGGACACCTTGGTTGCCCAGGACCCCCTCGACCTGAGCAGGCAAGGTCACACGGTGGTGGCAGTATGCCTTGGGCTCATTTTGGTCCTGGGATTCTTCAACAACCTTCTTGTCCTGCTTATCTTCGCAAAGTTTCGGTCGCTTTGGACGCCCATCAACCTCATCCTTCTGAACATCAGCGTGAGCGACATCCTCGTGTGTATTTGTGGAACTCCATTCAGTTTTGCGGCAAGTCTACAGGGGAGATGGCTCATTGGACACCATGGTTGCAAGTGGTACGGCTTCGCCAATTCGCTTTTCGGTGAGTTTTTCAAATATTTCAACAGTCAGCGAAAGCCATGTAGCTTACACTTTAGGCTAACCTCCATGTGACAAATAAAACAAATATTTTGCATATAGTAGTTTCTTAGCCTAAGCATTTTTACTGGCAAAAGGGCATGCAAATCCATCAGATCATTACTGCTCGATCAATTCTAAAATAAGTCCTCCAGGCTCATTATGAAAAGTCTCCGAGCACAATTCAACATCAATTTATGACTGTATATCCAATCTAATTGATAAATGAATGGTATTTTATTCCTCCCTGTGCTTGTAACATTTTCATTAACCTACATTTGAATATGGAAACAGTGGAACATTAATGAAAAACGATTGGATAAAGCTTTAGCAAGAGCAAGAGACATTTGCATTCAACCTCTATACCAAAATTGATTTGTTTCTGTGTGTGAATAAGTTTCAATTTGCACTTGACTGGGAAGCATGACATAGTAAATGTAGGGACTTTGCATAGGGCCTTGAAAATGTAAAGCATGTAAGACTATTCTAATGTATAACCCCATAATGAGACCGCCCATTCAACACAGAGTAGAACATAGCCTACAGTAGCACCCTTTTAGATCAGCCACTCATACAAACTGTAGCTGATCTTATTTATGTACACTTCTCATCTGTCATCTCTCCTTGCATGTCTCTGGAGCCAAAATTGGATAACCAAAATTGATTGAATTATAATCTGTGGTTGTTTGATAAATGCAGTTCATTATGTTTAATAAAGGTTCAATAAAAACATGTTGGAGTCATTCATGTTTCTGATAAAAGTGTACAAAAATGGCTATTGTTTTTAATGAGCTTGGCAAATAAATAAAATTGTCAAAGCAGTTTATTGGTCCAATGCTGTGACATTTGGCTGTTGGATATCTTTAAAGCTCGGTAATTATCCCGATGGGAGCGATAGGGCAGACTGGACTCCCCTGTTCCCCTTCCCTTTGAAACCACGCAGGAGGGCAGTGAGCATTACTAGCTAGCATTACACACATGCATGACTCACAACCACATAAGCGCACACACATGCAAACCCCGCTCCCCAGAAAGCTCAACCAAAGCTGTAAACACTCCCGGAGGGGAGGAGTGGGCACATCACTCTGGCCCTGAACAATTTCACTAATACATGTCATATTTTACTCTGTCTGCTTCCTGAAGGCTTTATATGCTGTCATTCTTCATAACAGCCAGCAACCCCTAATTAAGGATGGCATCCATTCACAACTAACAAAGTCTCAAAGTACTCTGAGCACTTAGGAAGACTAAATTAAGTTGGGCAAACTTTTTCTTTCATTTCCTTTCAGTTGTTGCACAGGAGGAAAACTTTTAGCAAGTTCTCACCTCCTGAGAGGACACACTGTCAATTCAATAACGAGTCACACTTCCTAGAATGTCAGGCTAGTACTCTGAGACAGACTAGCATAATAAAGACATAAACCTATTTTTCCCTCGGCTATAGACAAACACACACACGTCCCAATCACACACTTACAGACAGGCAGAAAGACAGGCACACACGCACGTGCACACACACACACACACACACACACACACACACACACACACACACACACACACACACACACACAGTATAGATTTGTATAGCACGTCCTGCTTATCTGATGCAAAGTTCTTATCCTCAACCTCGGCTGAAAATAATAAAATAAAAGACAAGCCTCTTAAATCACCCGGTTCTCTTTGGAAACAACAGCACTAAAAGCCAACTTGCAGTGGTCTGACTTCATGTAGGAATATAATACTGCACCATACATTTTCTTACTGTCCTGTGTGGTATGGCATGCCAGCTCTCTCTTGGGTTTACTAAATATTACTTTTAACATTTAGCTAAATGTTACCAAAATAGAGCAAAACAGAGCTAAGGATTGTTATCTAACCTTCTCCCATTCTCCTTAGCATCTGAATTCTCAAACTGGTGAAAAAAACGGTGATAACTGGCATCACCCCCTCATCTCTCTCTCTCTTTCTCTCTTTCTTTTCCTTGCTCTCCCTCTCTCTCTCTGTCCCTCCTAGGGATCGTGTCCCTGGTGTCTCTGTCCATTCTGTCCTATGAGCGCTACGCCACGGTGCAGCGCTCCACCAAGGCTGACGTGTCTGACTTCAGAAAGGCCTGGCTGTGTGTGTGGGGCTCCTGGCTCTATTCCCTGCTATGGACCCTGCCCCCCTTCATGGGCTGGAGCAGCTACGGCCCGGAGGGGGCCGGGACCTCCTGCTCTGTCCAGTGGACCCAACGCTCTCCGGCCAGTGTCTCCTACGTGGTCTGCCTGTTCATCTTCTGCCTGCTGCTGCCCCTCATGATCATGGTCTACTCCTATGGCGGGATACTGGTCGCCATCAGGGGGGTGAGTGGTAGAGGTCGACCGTTTTAATCGGCATGGCCGATTTTAATTAGGGCCGATTTCAAGTTTCATAACAATCGGTAATCGCTATTTTTGGAAGCCGATTATGGCCGATTACATTGCACTCCACGAGGAGACTGCGTGGCAGGCTGACCACCTGTTACGCGAGTGCAGCAAGGAGCCAAGATAAGTTGCTAGCTAGCATTAAACTTATCTTATAAAAAACAATCAATCTTAACATGATCACTAGTTAACTACACATGGTTGATGATATTACTAGTTTAACCAACTTGTTCGTCGTTGCATATAATCAATGTGGTGCCTGTTAATTTATCAGTGAATCACAGCCTACTTCAACTTCGCCAAACGGGTGATGATTTAACAAAAGCGCATTCACGAAAAAAGCACAATTGTTGCACCAATGTACCTAACCATAAACATCAATGCCTTTCTTAAAATCAATACCCAAGTATAGTTTTTTAAACCTGCATATTTAGTTAAAAGAAATTCATGCTAGCAGGCAATATTAACTAGGGAAATTGTGTCACTTCTCTTGCGTTCAGTGCAAGCAGAGTCAGGGTATATGCAGCAGTTTGGGCCGCCTGGCTCGTTGCGAACTGTGTGAAGACCATTTCTTCCTAACAAAGATCGTAATTAATTTGCCATAGTTTTACATAACTATGACATAACATTGAAGGTTGTGCAATGTAACAGGAATATTTAGACTTAGGGTTGCCACCCGTTCGATAAAATACGGAACGGTTCTGTATTTCACTGAAAGAACAAACGTTTTGTTTTCGAAATTATAGTTTCCCGATTTTACCATATTAATGACCATAGGCTCGTATTTCTGTGTGTTTATTATATTATAATTAAGTCTATGATTTGATATTTGATAGAGCAGTCTGACTGAGCGGTGGTAGGCAGCAGCAGGCTCGTAAGCATTCATTCAAACAGCACTTTCCTGCGTTTGCCAGCAGCTTGAAGAACAGGGCTGTTTATGACTTTATGAATCTCAACTCCCGAGATCAGGCTGGCAATACTAAAGTGTCTATAAGAACATCCAATAGTCAAAGGTATATGAAATACAAATGGTATAGACAGAAATAGTCCTATAATAACTACAACCTAAAACTTATTAACTGGGAATATTGAAGACTGATGTTAAAAGGAACCACCAGCTTTCATATGTTCTCATGTTCTAAGCAAGGAACTTAAACGTTAGCTTTTTTACATGACACATATTGCACTTTTACTTTCTTCTCCAACACTGTGTTTTTGCATTATTTAAACCAAATTGAACGTGTTTCATTATTTTTTTGAGACTAAAATGATTTTATTTATGTATTATATTAAGTAAAATAAAAGTGTTTATTCAGTATTGTTGTAATTGTCATTATTACAAATATATATATAAAAATCGTCCGATTAATTGGTATTGGCTTTTTTTGGTCCTCCAATAATCGGCATCGGTGTTGAAAAATCATAATCGGTAGACATCTAGTGAGTGGGACTCAGGTGGGGGAAGGTCCATTTTGAAAGCAGTCAATACCGGAAGTGAATTGAAGTGTATGAATAGAAAATGTTCCCATTTCCATTCATTCATGAACTGAATTTCAAATTCTCTTGTTCTTTTTCCTAAATGGACTCCAACCCTAGAGTGGTGCTGTCACTCATTGGTGGTTGGCTACATGGTGCCTGGTGCCTTATTGAGACTCGTGATGAAGATCATAAGATTATGATGAAGTGTGCACTCTGGTGCTAATGAAGTGTGCACTCTGGTGCTAATGAAGTGTGCACTCTGGTGCTAATGAAGTGTGCACTCTGGTGCTAATGAAGTGTGCACTCTGGTGCTAATGAAGTGTGCACTCTGGTGCTAATGAAGTGTGCACTCTGGTGCTAATGAAGTGTGCACTCTGGTGCTAATGAAGTGTGCACTCTGGTGCTAATGAAGTGTGCACTCTGGTGCTAATGAAGTGTGCACTCTGGTGCTAATGAAGTGTGCACTCTGGTGCTAATGAAGTGTGCACTCTGGTGCTAATGAAGTGTGCACTCTGGTGCTAATGAAATGTGCACTCTGGTGCTAATGAAGTGTGCACTCTGGTGCTAATGAAGTGTCCACTCTGGTGCTAATGAAGTGTGTACTCTGCAGCTGGTTACATTGTAACTCTACCTGTCAGATCTGTGCTTTACATGACATGAAAGATTTTGATGTGTCGAGGCAGAGAGAGTCTGCATTGAAATATACACTATCAAATCAAATGTATTTGTCACATACACATGGTTAGCAGGTGTTAATGCAAGTGTAGCGAAATGCTTGTGCTTCTAGTTCCGACCATGCAGTAATATCTAACAAGTAATATAACCTAACAATTTCACAACAACTACCTTGTACACACAAGTGTAAAGGAATGAATACGAATATGTACATAAAAATATATAAATGAGTGATGGCCGAACAGCATAGGCAAGATGTAATAGATGGTATGGAGTACAGTATATACATTTGAGATGAGTAATGTAGGGTATGAAAACATAAAGCGGCATTGTTTAAGGTGGCTGGTGATACATTACATCAGGATGGCAAGTTGCAGTAGATGGTATAGAGTACAGTATATACATATGAGATGAGTAATGTAGGGTATGAAAACATTATATAAAGTGGAATTGTTTAAAGTGGCTAGTGATAGTCCATGTGATCGAAGCAATCTTGAAGCGTGGAATCCGATTGGTCGGACCAGCGTTGAACAGACCTGAGGGCGGGAGCTTCCTGTTTTAGTTTCTGTCTATAGGCTGGGAGCAACAAAATGGAGTCGTAGTCAGCTTTTCCGAAGGGAGGGCGGGGGAGGGCCTTATATGCGTCGCGGAAGTTAGAATAACAGTGGTCTAGGGTTTTGCCAGCCCTGGTAGCACAATCGATATGCTGATAGAATTTGGGGAGCCTTGTTTTCAGATTAGCCTTGTTAAAATCCCCGGCTACAATAAATGCAGCCTCAGGATATGTGGTTTCCAGTTTACATAGAGTCCAATGAAGTTCTTTCAGGGCCGTCGATGTGTCTGCTTGGGGGGGAATATACACGACTGTGATTATGATCGAAGAGAATTCTCTTGGTAGATAATGCGGTCGGCATTTGATTGTGAGCAATTCTAAGTCAGGTGAACAAAAGGACTTGAGTTCCTGTATGTTGTTATGAACACACCACGTCTCGTTAATCATAAGGCATACACCCCCACCCTTCTTCTTACCAGAGAGATGCTTGTTTCTGTCGGCGCGATGCGTGAAGAAACGAGGTGGCTGTACCGACTCAGATAGCGTGTCTCGAGTGAGCCATGTTTCCGTGAAACAAAGAACGTTACAGTCTCGGATGTCTCTCTGGAATGCTACCCTTGCTCGGATTTCGTCTACCTTGTTGTCCAGAGACTGGACATTGGCGAGTAGTATGCTCGGGAGCGGTGCGCGATATGCCCCTCTACGGAGCCTGACCAGAAGACCGCTCTGTTTGCCCCTTCTTCTACGTCGTCGTTGTTTTGGGTCGCCGGCTGGGATCCGATCCATTGCCTGGGTGGTGGCCCAAACAGAGGATCCGCTTCGGGAAAGCCGTATTCCTGGTCGTAATGTTGGTGAGTTGACGTTGCTCTTATATCCAATAGTTCCTCCCGACTGTATGTAATAAAACCTAAGATTACCTGGGGTAACAATGTAAGAAGTAACACATACAAAAACAAAATACTGCATAGTTTCCTAGGAACGCGAAGCGAGGCGGCCATCTCTGTCGGCGCCGGAAGTAGAGTCTGGGCGCTGGAAGTAGAGTCCGCATACAAAAGTATGCGGACACCCCTTCAAATGAGTGGATTTGGCTATTTCAACCACATCGGCTGCTGACGGATGTATAAAATTGAGCAGAGAGCCATGCAATTTCTATAGACAAACATTGGCAATAGAATGACCTTACTGAAGTGCTCAGTGACCTTCAACGTGGCACCATCATATGATGCTACCTTTCCAACAAGTCAGTTCGTCAAATTTCTGCCCTGCTAGAGCTATCCCGGTCAACTGTAAGTGATGTTATAGTGAAGTGGAAACGTCTAGGAGCAACAACGGCTCAGCCGCGAAGTGGTAGGCCACACAAGCTCACAAAACGGGGCCGCCGAGTGCTGAAGCGTGCTGCGTGCAAAGATTGTCTGTCCTCGGTTGCAACACTTACTACCGAGTTCCAAACTGCCTCTGGAAGCAACGTCATGGGTTTCCATGGCCGAGCAGCCGCACACAAGCCTAAGATCACCATACGCAATGCCAAGCGTTGGCTGGAGTGGTGTAAAGCTCGCCGCCATTGGACTATTTTTCATGGATCAGGCTAGGCCCCTTACCGCCAATGAAGGAAAGTCTTAACGCTACAGCGTACAATGACATTCTAGACGATTTTGTGCTTCCAACTTTATGGCAACAGTTTGCCCCCGTGCACAAAGCGAGGTCCATACTGATGGCTTGTCGAGATCTGTGTGGAAGAACTTGACTGGCCTGCACAGAGCCCTGACCTCAATCCCAACGAAAATCCTTGGGATGAATTGGAATGCTGACTGCGAGCCAGGCCTAATTGCCCAACATCAGTGCCCGACCTTACTATTGATCTTGTGGCTGAATAAAAGCAAGTCCTCGCAGCATTGTTCCAACATCTAGTGGAAAGCCTTCCCAGAAGAGTGGAGGCTGTTATAGTAGCAAAGGGTGGACCAACTCCATATTAATGGCCATGATTTTGGAATGAGATGTTCGACAAGCAGATCATGTAGTGTATCCTGGTCAAAATCATCAACAGCACATCGAGCTACTGTTGGGTAACTGCAAAACATTTTATACCAATGATATTGGTAGTTCATACAGGTAATTGTAGAATGCATACCAAAATAGCTTTGTTTTTGATGTTGACAGACCGCATTGTGGCTGCCGGCATAATGGTTCAAGCCAGACCATGATTCACCGTTATACACAGTTATGGGCCCTACTCAGCCTTTGTGCTTCTGGACCCATTATCCCTTTGACAAACAGTGTAATTGGAATAGAAAGGCTATCTGGATATATCTGTCTGGCTGGATGATTGGGAGATATTATTACATTTATACGGAAGTATTTCCTTCATTTAATGACTGGAGGCCAAAACCAGATAACAAAACAAGATGTTTCAAAAACACATACGGAGACACAATCTAGATCATTTCCTCAATGTATTTTTTACTACTGCTGTGACCATGCTATAAAGATCTATGGTAACACGTAGCATGGAGGAAAATAGTTCATGTCTATTAGGAGAAGCAGCTAGGCATTGGCTCATGGGCAGTGTCCAATTAACATGTAGCCCAGTGTTTTCATTGCTATTTAAGTAATGGAGGCAGGCTCTCTGGGGAGTAATGGAGGCAGGCTCTCTGGGAGGCAATGGAGAGAGCAATGGAGGCAGGCTCTCTGGGGAGTAATGGAGGCAGGCTCTCTGGGGAATAATGGAGGCAGGCTCTCTGGGAGGTAATGGAGAGAGCAATGGAGGCAGGCCCCTGGGGAGTAATGGAGGCAGGCTCTCTGGGGAGTAATGGAGGCAGGCTCTCTGGAGAGTAATGGATGCAGGCTCTCTGGGGAGTAATGGAGGCAGTGTCACGCCCTGACCTGAGAGAGAGGGTTTGTTTCTCTATGTGGTTACGTCAGGGTGTGGGGTGGGCATTCTATGTTTTATTTTCTATGTTTTGGCCGGGTATGGTTTCCAATCAGAGGCAGGTGTCTATCGTTGTCTCTGATTGGAAGCCATGCTTAGGCAGCCTTTTTCCACCTGTGTTTGTGGGATCTTTATTTTGTACTGCTCATATTTAGCCTGCAAGACGTGACGGTCTTTTGTATTTGTTTATTATTTTGTTTAAGTGTTCCGATTTAAAATAAAGATGAACACTCACCACGCTGCACCTTGGTCTAATCCTTTGGACGATCGTTACAGGCAGGCTCTCTGGGGACTCTGGACCTGGTTGTGTTCAACCCTCCTCAGGTTTTTGTGAATCATCCTAGCCTTTGAGGGGTTTTTATAAACCCACACAACCAATTTGTAATTAAAGGGTTCCAATTGGTGGCTGTGGCTGCCTGCCCTGCTCAGAGTGCCCTCGCCTTATGCTACCCGCCAGCGCTACTCCATGAATGAATCATCTAGGAGCTAATTTTGGGCTGTGGAATCGGCCCGTTACTATTGGTGACAATCCAGTTATGTAAGTGGCACATTTTCCCTGGGTTTGTTTAACTCTGTTCAGCTGAGGGGACCAGCGCTGCAGACCTGATTACTTGTGAATTCCCGCTTCGCTGATCCACCAGTCACCTTCCTTCTGAAGCCGCCGCCCCCAGGCTTTTCTTAGAAACCAAGCGCCAGCTTGTGGAGCAGTACCGTCATCTGAGAGGTGAATTACAATTCACCGTGCAGTGACACATCACACAGAGAAATGACATTCATATGAAGAGAATCGGTATGGATCAAGGGTGGGGATTTTATGGTTGGGCCTCACTGCACATCTTAATTCCAGGCACACTGTTGGTCATAAAAGCCTCTCCCATGGTCTTACATCACTGTGAGATTTATCATTCCATAACTGTGCCTCAGAATAAATATCAATACGACAGCATCCTAATGTGTTACTCCAATGCATGGCCAAATCTCCAGGTGTCACAAATGTACCTTTTTATCAATTTCCTGAAAAGAACAGTCTGAGCCTCCAAGATAGAAGTGCCTGCTTCCTTTGTGGGTCTGGAATAGAGAAATCTAGGCAATACACCAGAAATACCCTTTGTGATCGCTTGTCAGCAGTAGAATGGCGTATGTAACAGAGGTTATGGCCTACTCGGCCGGCAACAAGGCTGTGTCTAATTGAGCATCAGTGGTGGTCGGTGCCATTTATGATGAGGGAGGATGATAACTTGTTTTATGAACATGGCCTCATTTCTATTACAGCATATTGGATGACTGTCATTCATATTCCATTCACCCAGCTCAATGTAATATTGATAGGTTTAGGCTACTACATTTTTTATTTTATTTATTTCACCTTTATTTAACCAGGTAGGCAAGTTGAGAACAAGTTCTCATTTACAATTGCGACCTGGCCAAGATAAAGCAAAGCAGTTCGACAACATACAACAACACAGAGTTGCACATGGAGTAAAACAAATATACAGTCAATAATACAGTAGAAAAATAAGTCTATGTACAATGTGAGCAAATGAGGTGAGATAAGGGAGGTAAAGGCAAAAAAAAATCCATGGTGGCAAAGTAAATACAATATAGCAAGTAAAACACTGGAATGGTAGATTTGTAGTAGAAGAAAGTGCAAAGTAGAAAAATTGTTAATGGGGTGCAAAGGAGCAAAATAAAATAAATAAAATAAATAAATACAGTAGGGGAAGAGGTAGTTGTTTGGGATAAATTATAGATGGGCTATGTACAGGTGCAGTGATCTGTGAGCTGATCTGACAGCTTTTCCCTGTGCCCATCATGAGGTTGCTACAACCTAGCCTATGAATGAAAGTTTACAAGGTAGGTGCACAGGTCGAGAGAGTTTTCAGTAATCAAGGTAACAGACAGTGACACATTCAATACCACCTTGCACACTCTTGCCTGCATCTAGCTGATTTACGGTGTAATCATTAGTCCAACAGTTGCAAACGAGTTTCTATTGGACAAATTCAGGTATCCCCGTTTCATTCCATTTGCTTCCGTTTAAGAAAAGTTTTTCAACAGAATCGGAGCAATGAATACCCCAATGATCACACGCAAACAGTTCACTTTCATAGCAGCCACATACAAACAGATCGTTGTACATATAATTCCTTCTCGCCTCTATCTACGCACTCACCTCCTCTCACCTTTTCCCTTCGCTTGTGGACTTCAGTTCACAACACATCAGCTGTGTCTGTGACTAGGAGAAAAACCTTTCCAAGCTAATATCATGATCACTACACACAGCCTACATCGTTGTCATGTCATAGTCAACATAGCTACTAGAACAAACGCGTTAGTAAACCCGCTACAATAATGCAGTACAGTTTAGCAGCAATCAGTTTAGCAGTTACACCGGCGGGCCTCGGTGGCAATAAATTAATAAAATCGAAAGCTTACCTTGACTTAGAGTTCCAGTGTTGGATAGCCAGCTAGATAACATAGCATCCCTGTCTGTTTGAGTAGGCTAAACTGCATTTGACACTAGCTAAGTGAAAGTGAAAGAAAATATACAATGAAATATTGCTCTCGCTCTCTCCCTTCTCTTTCATTTTTGAAGAAATTAATTTGTTCAAAACTGTTCAACTATTGTCTTTCTCTATTTGAGTCAACTACTCAACACATTTTATGCACTGCAGTGCTAGCTAGCTGTACCTTATGCCTCCAGTACTAGATTCATTCTCTGATCCTTTGATTGGGTGGACAACATGTCAGTTCATGCTGCAAGAGCTCTGATAGGTTGGAGGACATCTTCCAGAAGTTGTCATAACTACAGTGTAAGTCTCTGGAAGGGGTGAGAACCGTGAGCCTCCTAGGTTTTGTATTGAGGTCAATGTACTCAGAGGACAGAAGCTAGCTGTCCTCCAGCTACACCATGGTGCTACCCTACAGAATGCTGCTGAGGCTACTGTAGACTAGGGTTGAATGGCGGGAACCCGGTTACCGAGATGTACTGGGATTTACCGACCAAAACCACTCCCCTTTCCCAGGATAAATAACTGCTAAATTATAACAAAGTATGTATATGAACAGCATGGTGCGAAGTGGAACTGTTAAACTATATGCAATATCTAAATCTGGCTTCTCGACGGCTTCTGCATGATGAATCATCAATGCTCACGGTGGGGACAGGCCGCCCATCTCAGTATGGAGCGCAGTTCACAATGCATGTAGACCAATCATCTCATTATGGTAACTTTTTTTTTGCGACAGGTAGGCCTGCATTTGCTGCAGCATAGTTTATGCTACAGTAATATAAAGACCGAATGCACCTCTAATTAACCCATCTCCATCTGGCTTTCGGGGATCACCTTATTTTTTTATTGTAAAGATGTGTTTTTTTTTAATTGCGGCTACAGAGTTTTAAAACAGCTTATCACTCGAATATCATTGCTTTAAATCAGTGAGCACTCTCTCGCAGTCTTTCTCTCCATCAACTCCATTCAAATTGCACCCAAAATAGATAATCTTCTTCTAGATTGATATATAGTCCTATATATAGATGTCCTAGCCTACCTCTTTCAGGTAATACATTCAATGCAGTTTTAGCCTTATATTTAGCTAATTAATGATGGGTTATGCATAATAAGCTTCTAACTTATAGCCTCTCGCACAATACGCACGCACCTGTGCTCCACTGGCCTCTATCCTTAGCTCTTGGAAAAGCTAGACTAGAATAGCTTGCTGGACATTATTATTATTTTTTTTAGCATTTCTCATACCAATAGACTATTTGAAGAGGGACGCAAGCTCTTGTTTGCTGAATGTTAAATACATCAGCCAATAGAACTTACTGGTAGTTTTGAAAGGAACGAATTTGTTCTAGTTCTATATTAATCAAGGGTGAAATTAGAATGATGAAGATAAGGACACCGCAACTTATTTCATTTAACTGTTGGAAGCGAGGAAGGAATGAAGAAACAATAGAGAGAGAAAGAGGAGGTACAGTAGGCTAATAACATTAGGGGAAATATTATGAAAGGTAGGCCTATATATGCGTCAGACTACTAATTATACAAATGAGCCCTAATATATTAACAAAATTAAAATCAAATTCGCTAGCCACATGTGCTGAACCAGAATTTCAGGTTTTCTCCCTGCTTCATCATGGTTTGAAGGTAACTCCAGTCCATTGAATACAGTATAAGACAATACAGTTCACTCAAAACGATTAACCTACTGGAGCTAATTTCATATATTTACCCAAGAGAGCGTATAGCTAGCTACATCTATGGGCTTTTATGTTTTTCTGTCGTGCTTAATGTGCAGTAGCCTCTATCATACAGTACCAGTTGTTGTGTCTGTGACTATCATTAAATGTGAAGACTGTATATTATCAAATCAATTCTCTATGTGTAATTTAATTACGCAATTAAACTAATCATGTAACTTTAATTAACTAGGAAGTCGGGGCACCACGGAAAAATTTTGTTTATAGAGTCTCTATTTCCCAAATTGACTCTTCAGATATTTTAATATCAAAACAGTCGCTTATCAATGAATTGTACCTCATCAGTTCTCATTATTGAACGTTGCAAATCCTTGGATATCTGCACAAACCCTAGCATCCATAATGAATCAGCGATATACAAATTGGCTTAATTACTTATTTACTAACTAACTAATCAAATCACAGAAATACATAAACAAACAATATAGTTATTCGTTACTAACACAATGCATTGAATAGTCCCTAGTGGGCTAAACCAGTATGCTGGCTTGGTAGACAATGGAAAGAGGTGGGGACAAATAATTAAGCCAATTTCTATATCGCTGATTCATTATGGAGGCTAGGTTTCATGCAGATATCCAAGGGTTTGCGACGTTTAACAATGAGAACTGATGAGGTACAATTCATTAATAAGCGACTGTTTTGATAAGATATGAAAATATCTGAAGAGTTGATTCAGGAAATAAAGACTATAAATATTTTCCTGTGGTGCCCCGACTTCCTAGTTAATTAAAGTTGAGATGATTAGTTTATTAAATCAATTCTGTGTAATTAAAATAAGTCTTCACATTTAATGACAGTCAATTTACGACATATAGTGCCCCGTGTGAGGAATGTAAGATAGAATGAGGCATTTATTTTGATTCAGCCTATATAAAATTGAAAAGCAGATTGCATTATACACCCAGATTATGCTATACAGTAGGGGAGTTGTAGACAGGAATTATTGGTTGTGTGTGTTTATGTAACCGATGTGAAATGGCTAGTTAGTTAGCGGTGGTGCGCGCTAATAGCGTTTCAATCGGTGACGTCACACGCTCTGAGACTTGAAGTAGGGTTTCCCCTTGCATTGCAAGGGCCGTGGCTCTTGTGGCGCGATGGGTAACGATGCTTCGGTGGGTGTCAGTTGTTGATGCGTGCAAGGGTCCCTGGTTTGAGCCCAGGTTGGGGTGAAGAGAGGGATGGAACCTACACTGTTACATTGATGCTGTTGACCCGGATCATAGGTTGCTGCGGAAAAGGAGGAGGTCAAAGGGGGGGTGAGTGTAACCGATGTGAAATGGCTAGTTAGTTAGCGGTGGTGCGTGCTAATAGCGTTTCAATCGGTGATGTCACTCGCTCTGAGACTTGAAGTAGGGTTTCCTCTTGCGTTGCAAGGGCCGTGGCTTTTGTGGCGCGATGGGTAACGATGCTTCGTGGGGTGTCAGTTGTTGATGTGTGCAAGGGTCCCTGGTTCGAGCCCGGGTTGGGGCGAAGAGAGGGACGGAACCTACACTGTTACATTTACCCATAGAAGTTGTCCTGGTGTCGCGTATCTGATGACGTCAGGGTGTCTTATGAGTTGGTAAAGCTAGTGATAAAATTTACTTGGATAACAATCCAGCTAATTATAGAAATTTGAGAAATAGACACGTTGGGCCAAACGTGCTATTTCTGTCTCCCGCGTTTCAGAACCTGGTAGACTCGGTCATTATTCATTTCTCGAACGAGGACACAGAGGCAGCGGATTTGAAATTTGAGGAGATATTAGCTTGACAAAGCGATAATTCTCTGTCCCTCGCGGTCTCCGTAGCGTGAGTAGACTCAGTGTATTTCTTTGTTTAACGCGCGTTCCAGTTAAACCATTCCCATCTTTAAAGGGATTCTATGTTATGCTTGAAAGTGTACAAAGTAGGATTAGCTTGCACGAGATGCTACAGCTAACAAAGGCAAAGCAACCATTTCATTTTTCCTGTGTCACGTTGAAATTCCTCGACTTACCTTTTTCAAATTGACATGTTAAATAATTTCCAAATTGATTGGTTTCTGCAAATAAGACAATTTTCCACATTAACCTTGATACAGCAACGGTCTCAGGTTAATTAAAGTTAAATTCCCAAATAGCCTATACAGGTTTGATTTATCATTAACATTGATTAATCAGTCAAATTTGCTTTTGCAAAGCTCATTCAGTACTTCCCAGTACTGAAGGAAGTCCCGCCTTCGCAGGAATCCCATGTGGCTTCGTCCTTAGGGATAAGTGACCCTAGTGGTGAATGTACCCTAACATTTGAACTACTGGTTACAGTTATGATAATCCAGACAATCTCAATTGATTGGATATCATCGGCTCATTCAATTTAATAAGTTAAATTGTCGAACATACACTACCGTTCAAAAGTTTGGGGTCACTGAGAAATGTCCTTGTTTTTGAAAGAAAATCACATTTAAAATAACATCAAATTGATCAGATATACAGTGTAGACATTGTTAATGTTGTAAATGACTATTGTAGTTGGAAATGGCAGATTTTGTATGGAATATCTACAAAGGATTCCAGAGGCCCATTATCAGTAACCATCACTCCTGGGTTCCAATGGCACGTTGTGTTAGCTAATCCAAGTTTATCATTTTAAAAGGCTAATTGATCATTAGAAAAGTCTTTTGCAATTACGTTAGCACAGCTGAAAACTGTTGTGCTGATTAAAGAAGAAATTAAACTGGCCTTCTTTAGACTAGTTGAGTATCTGGAGCATCAGCATTTGTGGGCACGATTACAGGCTTAAAATGGCCAGAGACAAAGTACTTTCTTCTGAAACTCGTCAGTCTATTCTTGTTCTGAGAAATGAAGGCTATCCCATGCGAGAAATTGCCAAGAAACTGAAGATCTCATACAACGCTGTGCACTACTCCCTTCAATCAGATTGCAAGACATGTAAGGGAATCTCCAGAACACACTTCTGATGGTCAACACACATGCCACTAATAAATAGAACCCTCCATTCAGGAGGAAAGTCATTAGAAGTCATGAACCATAATCACACTGCGTATGACTGGTTCAGTGCTTATAGAGTACTTCCGTCTTGAGGTTAGCTCCTCTGTGGATGACATACAGTTGAAGTCGGAAGTTTACATACACTTATGTTGGAGTCATTAAAACTCGTTTTTCAACCACTCCTCAAATTTCTTGTTAACAAACTATAGTTTTGGCAAGTCGGTTAGGACATCTACTTTGTGCATGACACAAGTAATTTTTCCAACAATTGTATACAGACAGATTATTTCACTTGTATCACAATTCCAGTGGGTCAGAAGTTTACATACACTAAGTTGACTGTGCCTTTAAACAGTGGAAATTTCCAGAAAATGTCATGGCTTTAGAAGCTTCTGATAGGCTAATTGTCACAGTATCTAACGAAGGTGGCGCCCCTCCTCGGTCGGGCGGCGCCCGGCGGTCGTCGTCGCCGGCCTATTAGCTGCCACCGATCGTTGTTTCTGTGTCTTTTGGTTTTGTCTGTCTATCCCGCACCTGTTTTGTGTCTGTAATTAGTGGGGGGTTATTTAGTGTGTATTTTCAGTTGGGATTCTCGTGCGGGATTGTTTATTGTCTACTCTAGACAGTGCGAGTGTAGCTGTTCTTTTTTCGCTGGTTATTGTCCATTGTATTGCCGGGCTGCGCCCCGTGCGCTTTTTCCAGAGTGTTATTTTTTGGGAATGTGTTTTCCCCTGGCGGACTTCGTCACGCGCCCTGTGCCCTACGGCTATTGCGTTTTGCATTTATCATTAAAACACTGTTGCTCCGGCCCTCTGTCTCCTGCTCCTGATTCCACATCTCCACCGGTCCTAGACAACCGTGACAGAATCCCGCACCTTCATGGAGTCAGCAGGAGCAGAAGCGCCGTCCATGGCTGAACAGGTCTCTCACCACGCCAGCCTCCTCCACCGCCTAGGCTCGGCCATGGACCAGGTGTTGGCCCGGTTGGAGAACTGGGAGAGAGGTGCTTCCCCAGCTGGACCAGCTCCGGTCCCTCACCCTGCACCCCTATCCGGATTAGTCCTCCCCGGGAGTTCGATGGGACGGCCGCTGGGTGCAAGGGGTTCTTGCTCCAATTGGAACTATACCTGGCGACCGTCCGCCCCCTGGATCGAGCGGGCCCTGATAGACCACTATAGGTGTAGCCTTCGCGAGGACGTCCGCTGGGAGCTGGCTTGTAGGGACAACGCCTCCACCCTAGACCAACTGGTGGATTTGTCCATTAGACTGGACAACCTGCTGGCTGCCCGGGGACGTTCCAGTCGGGGCCTGTTCGTTCCGCCTCCCAGTCCTCCCGCTCCACAGCCCATGGAGATAGGGGGGGCTGCGTCGAGGAGGACCGGAGGGGGGGTCCCTCCTGCACCCGCTGTGGGCGCAGAGAACACACTGTGGACCGGTGCTGGAGAGGTCCGCCCGGGAGTTCGGAGGGCAGGCAGAGCACTACTTCGACCCCCCAGGTGAGTCAGCACCAGACACACCCAGAGCCCCCTGTCGACCACATGTACACCTCTGTTTGTTTTCCTGATTTTTCCCCTCACTTCCAGTATAAGGCACTAGTCGATTCAGGTGCAGCTGGGAGTTTTATGGATCGTGGGTTAGCGAAGATGTTAGGGATTCCCCTGGTTCAGCTGGACCACCCCTTCCCCGTGCACGCCCTAGATAGTCGACCGCTAGGGTCAGGCCAAGTAGGGGAGGTCACAGTGCCACTGGTTATGCAGACGTGGGGGGGTCATGAGGAGCGTATCAGCCTGTTCCTCATTGACTCCCCAGCGTTTCCGGTGGTACTGGGAATCCCCTGGCTAGCCACGCACAACCCTCAGATTTCGTGGAGGCAGAGGGCTCTTACGGGTTGGTCGAGGGAGTGCTCAGGTAGGTGCATAGGAGTTTCCATCGGTGCGACTACGGTGGAGAGTCCAGACCAAGTCTCCACCGTGCACATTCCCTCAGAGTATGTTCAGTAAGACGAAGGCGACTCTATTACCCCCCCCATCGACGAGGGGATTGTGCGATAAACCTCCAGGCCGACGCGGTTCTTCCTAGGAGTCACGTGTATCCTCTGTCTCAGGAGGAGACAGTGGCTATGGATACATACGTCACTGAATCCTTGAGACAGCGATACATTCGGCCATCTTAGTCCCCCGTCTCCTCAAGCTTTTTTTTCGTGAAGAAGAAGGAGGGAGGTCTGCGCCCGTGCATTGACTATAGAGGTCTAAATGCTATCACAGTGGGTTTCAGTTACCCACTACCTCTCATTGCTATGGCAGTGGAGTCATTTCACGGGGCGCGCTTCTTCACGAAATTAGATCTCAGGAGCGCGTATAACCTGGTGCGTATTCGAGATGGAGACGAGTGGAAAACCGCATTTAGTACCACATCGGGCCATTATGAGTCACTCGTCATGCCGTATGGGTTAAAGAACGCTCCCGCTGTCTTCCAATCCTTTGTGGACGAGGTCCTTCGGGACATGCTCGGGTAGGGTGTGGTGGTGTACATCGATGACATCCTGATCTGCTCCGCCACACGTGCCGAGCATGTGTCCCTGGTGCGTAGAGTGCTTGGGCGGCTGCTGGAGCATAACCTATACGTCAAGGCTGAGAAATGTGAGTTCTCCAAACGAGCCGTCTCATTTCTAGGATATCGCATTTCCACTTCGGGGGTGGAGGTGGAGTGTGATCGCGTGACGGCTGTGCGTAATTGGCCAACCCCAACCACTGTGAAGGAGGTGCAGCGGTTCTTGGGGTTTGCTAATTATTATCAGAGGTTTATCCGGGGTTTTGGCCAGGTGGCGGCTCCCATTACCTCACTGATGAAGGGGGGGCCGGTGCGGCTACGATGGTCAGCAGAGGCGGACAGAGCCTTCCATCGTCTGAAGGTTCTGTTCACCAACGCACCTGTCCTGGCGCATCCGGACCCCTCTTTGCCATTCATAGTGGAGGTGGATGCGTCCGAGGCTGGGGTAGAAGCTGTGCTATCGCAGCGCTCGGGCGTTCCTCCGAAGCTCCGCCCATGTGCATTCTTTTCTAAGAAGCTGAGCCCAGCGGAGCGCAACTATGATGTGGGGGACCGGGAGCTGTTAGCCGTGGTCAGGGCTTTGACGGTGTGGAGACATTGGCTTGAGGGGGCACGTCACCCTTTTCTCATCTGGACCGACCACCGTAACCTGGAGTATATTCGGGCAGCGAGGAGGCTTAATCCCCGTCAGGCAAGGTGGGCCATGTTTTTTACCTCGTACATTCCAGGTTCCCGGAACCGGAAGGCTGACGCACTGTCGCGTCTCTACGACACCGAGGAGCGGACCATCGATCCTACTCCCATACTTCCCGCCTCCTGTCTGGTGGCACCGGTGGTATGGGAGGTGGATGCGGACATCGAGCGGGCGGGTCAGTCAGAACCCACTCCACCGCAGTGTCCCGTGGGCCTGAAATACGTTCCGCTTGGTGTTCGCGATCGCCTGATCCGATGGTCCCACACTCTACCCTCCTCGGGTCATCCTGAGGTGGAACGGACAGTGCGGGGCCTGAAGGGAAGGTACTGGTGGCCCACCTTGGCTGAGGATGTTCGGCGTTATGTCTCTTCCTGTTCGGTATGCGCTCAGTGCAAGGCTCCTAGGCACCTGCCTCGAGGGAAATTACAGCCCCTCCCCGTTCCACAACGGCCTTGGTCTCACCTCTCGGTGGATTTCCGCACGGATCTCCCGCCGTCCCAGGGGAATACGGCGATCCTGGTCGTTGTGGATAGGTTCTCTAAGTCCTGCCGTCTGCTCGGTTTGCCCGGTCTTCCTACGGGTTCCACCCCGAGAGTAATGGGCAGGTAGAGCGCATTAACCAGGATGTGGGCAGGTTCCTGCGGTCGTATTGCCGGGACCGGCCAGGGGAGTGGGCGCAGTTCGTGCCATGGGCCGAGATGGCCCAGAACTCTCAGCGCCACTCCTCTACCAACCTGTCACCCTTCCAGGTGGTATTGGGGTATCAGCCGGTCCTGGTGCCATGGCAACAGAGCCAGACGGAGGCTCCTGCGGTGGAGGCATGGGTGAAGTGCTCTCAGGAGACCTGGAATGGTGTCCAGGAGTGCCTAAGGAGGGCTGGTGAACGACACAAGGAGAGTGCTGACCGCCACCGCAGTGACGCCCCCGTGTTTAACCCGGGGGACAGAGTCTGGCTCTCGACCCGGAACCTGCCTCTCCGCCTGCCCTGCCGGAAGCTGGGTCCGCGGTTTGTGGGGCCGTTCAAAGTCCTGAGGAGGATGAACGAGGTGTGTTACAGGTTACAACTCCCTTCATATTACCGCATTAACCCCAAGTTTCATGTGTCTCTCCTCAGGCCGGTGGTAGCTGGTCCGCTGCAGGATGATGAGGTGCTGGAGGTCCCCCCGCCCCCCCTGGACATTGGGGGGGCCCCGGCGTACACAGTCCGAGCCATCCTGGACTCCCGACGTCGGGTAGGGGGCCTGCAGTACCTCGTGGACTGGGAGGGGTACGGTCCGGAGGAGAGGTGCTGGGTCCCAGCGGCGGACATTCTAAATCCACCTATGCTACAAGAATTCCACCGTCGCCGTCCAGATCGGCCGGCGCCTCGCCCTCCGGGCCGTCCCCGAGGCCGGCGTCGGTGCGCGGTCAGGTGAGGGGTACTGTCACAGTATCTAACGAAGGTGGCGCCCCTCCTCGGTCGGGCGGCGCCCGGCGGTCGTCGTCGCCGGCCTATTAGCTGCCACCGATCGTTGTTTCTGTGTCTTTTGGTTTTGTCTGTCTATCCCGCACCTGTTTTATGTCTGTAATTAGTGGGGGGTTATTTAGTGTGTATTTTCAGTTGGGATTCTCGTGCGGGATTGTTTATTGTCTACTCTAGACAGTGCGAGTGTAGCTGTTCTTTTTTCGCTGGTTATTGTCCATTGTATTGCCGGGCTGCGCCCCGTGCGCTTTTTCCAGAGTGTAATTTTTTGGGAATGTGTTTTCCCCTGGCGGACTTCGTCACGCGCCATGTGCCCTACGGCTATTGCGTTTTGCATTTATCATTAAAACACTGTTGCTCCGGCCCTCTGTCTCCTGCTCCTGATTCCACATCTCCACCGGTCCTAGACAACCGTGACACTAATTGACATAATTTGAGTCAATTGGAGGTGTGCCTGTGGATGTATTTCAAGGCCTACCTTCAAACTCACTGCCTCTTTGCTTGACATCATGGGAAAATCAAAAGAAATCAGCCAAGACCTCAGAAAAGGAATTGGAGACCTCCACAGGTCTGGATCATCCTTGGGAGCCATTTCCAAATGCCTGAAGGTACCACGTTCATCTGTACAAACAATAGTACGCAAGTACAAACACCATGGGGTCACGCAGCCGTCATACCGCTCAGGAAGGAGACGCGTTCTGTCTCCTAGATATGAACGTACTTTGGTGCGAAAAGTGCAAATCAATTCCAGAACAACAGCAAAGGACCTTGTGAAGATGCTGGAGGAAACAGGTACAAAAGTATCTATATCCACAGTAAAACGAGTCCTATATCGACATAACCTGAAAGGCCGCTCAGCAAGGAAGAAGCCACTGCTCCAAAACCGGCATAAAAAAAGCCAGACTACGGTTTGCAACTGCACATGGGGGCAAAGATCGTACTTTTTGGAGAAATGTCCTCTGGTCTGATGAAACAAAAATAGAACTGTTTGGCCATAATGAACATCATTATGTTTGGAGGAAAAAGGGGGAGGCTTGCAAGCCGAAGAACACCATCCCAACCGTGAAGGACGGGGGTGGCAGCATCATGTTGTGGGGGTGCTTTGCTGCAGGAGGGACTGGTGCACTTCACAAAATAGATGGCATCATGAGGTAGGAAAATTATGTGGATATATTGTAGCAACATCTCAAGACATCAGTCAGGAAGTTAAAGCTTGGTCGAAAATGGGTCTTCCAAATGGACAATGACCCCAAGCTTAAGGAAAACAAAGTCAAGGTATTGGAGTGGCCATCACAATGGCCTGACCTCATCCTATAGAACATTTCTGGGGAGAACTGAAAAAGCGTGTGTGAGCAAAGAGGCCTACAAACGTGACTCAGTTACAGCAGCTATGTCGGGAGGAATGGGCCAAAATTCACCCAACTTATTGTGGGAAGCTTGTGAAGGCTACCCGAAATGTTTGACCCAAGTAAAAAAATGTAAAGGCAATGCTACCAAATACTAATTGAGTGTATTTAAACTTCTGACCCACTGGGAATGTGATGAAAGAAATAAAAGCTGAAATAAATCATTCTCTCTACTATTATTCTGACATTTCACATTCTTAAAATAAAGTAGTGATCTTAACTGACCTAAGACAGGGAATTTTACTAGGATTAAATGTCAAGAATTATGAAAAACTGAGTTTAAATGTCGTTGGCTAAGGTGTATGTAAACTTCCGACTTCAACTCTAGCTATGAAATGGACTCCTTCATACCTACTACCACTACAATGGTGTAAGACACATTGAAGTGTAGTAAAACTACTACACGTCCCTTTAACAGGTCTTGAGGTCGACATCAATTCTTACTGACCTCCAGGCATTGACCTGGAAATTATCTGATGGCATCAGACTCATTCTGAACAGGTTGCAGCCTACCCGGATACTTAGTTACTTGGTATGTGCGCTTGTGTAAGCACAAACGCACACGTACAATGGAACATTTAATAAGGATTTATACTTGGATCACTTAAGCGTCAGAGCAAAATACCAGTCTTAGTAAAGTTGAAAATTTACTTTGAGACCTTTAACTCTACAGATACAGTACTCACCAGTTTCTCCAGAGGTCCATAGGTCATCCCTGTAGATTGCCCGAAGCTGGTGACTTGCAGCTGTAGACTTATCATGTAGGTATCAACTTAGGATAGTGCCCTAAGCAACACACCACAAATTAGGAACGCCCTAGATATGACATTAGACAATGCCCTGATAGGGTAATTTTGCCAAGACCGTGAACGTATGTATAATACAGTCCAATTAGATGGTGTGATAACTATATTTTGTATATCATTTGTTTATGCTTTCATTCCTTTTCGTTTCAGTTCCTTTGATACTTAGGAAGTGATAGAGCCTTAAACAAAGTCCCCATACAACCATCAGTTAGTGCCACAATGCCGCTCAATGGGAAGAAATTTAATTATATATTTTGTGAGTGTGTGTGTGCGTTGTTAACATCTGCCTAAGTTACTGCCCAGATCTTCCTGTCTGGACGACCAGACGATGGGTCCGGAACGGCGATCCCAATCTGGACATCCGCTGCCCATCCTTGTGGCGGCCCGTTCCATTTGCAGAAATTCTACCTGGGTCGACCACCAAAACGGGACCACAACGGCGATCACCAACTGGACATCCACTGCCCATCCTTGTGGTGGACTGCTCCGCTTTCAGAGAGCCTACCAAGGTCAACCACCAGAGGGGGACTGCAACGATGATCCACAACCAGGACATCACGTGGTCATTCATTTTTGATGTTGGTTTGCAACTTGCAGGATAATCACAAGATTGAACCCACCAGAGAGGGACTGTCACGACGTGGCTCTTTTTGGGTGTATATCGTGGCTCCCCCCTCTCTCATTCTCTCTCTCCCACATCAGGTTTTATAACGGCCATAAATACTTGGAAGAAACTGCCATGCAGTATTGAGGGAGAGAGTCTATGGAGACAGAGCTTCTCTTGCCAAAACTCCTAATCCCCAAAATGGGAGAATTAAACAATATTTATATTTTTGTGAATGTGGGAATGGTCTGTGGACACTTAAGGGACAGTCATGTCGAGTGTGTTTCATTTGGTGATCTCATGAAGGACAGGAAACACTGTGTCTTTGGTTGTGTACACTTCTTAATTATGGGGTTTACATCTAAATATTGTGAAACGTATGTGATTAAACATGAAACTATTTGTGAAAAGATGTGATGTTAACTTTCTAAATGAGAAAATATGGGTTCTCATATAAAGTTAACCAAATCAGTGGCCACGCGCACGTGAGCATAGTCGGCGTCATGAACCGCCCTTTTCTCAGACGTGTATAAAACCCACTCCTGACGAAATGTACATTAGACCAGAAAATATGGAGCTAACTCAACATGTTGAAATGGTTAAGAACTAGAACTCTATAGGCCAAGGAGACCAGACAGCGTGTAGTGTTGGCTACACGGATGGAAATGGTTAAACTCTGAGACTATCGATCACTACAGAATAAGAGCAAATCCAAGACATAGAATTACTAGTCTGCAGCTGGAAATTATGTAAATCTAGTACGAGAATACCGACAACCGCGGAAACATCTATTCTATGCAATGGCCATCTGTACGCCTGAAGTACAACAAAAACTATCCAGAGCCGCTGAAAAAGCGACAACTACGAAAGACATTGTGACTTCTGGGGAAGTTAACCAGAGACTTTCTGATGAACTGACTCTCCAGCAGACGGACCGACGATTCCAAAAGAGAAGACAACAACGACATACGGGCGTAAATATATACATTGCAATTATTTTCGAATGAGCAGGATTAGCATTTCAATTAATATAATTATCAACTGTTTGTAGTGAATTCATTTTGTCTTTTCCACTTTTTATCTATCCCCACCCCTTTCCATTGTCTACCAAGCCGTCATACCGGTTTAGCCCACTAGGGACTTATCAATGCATTGTGTTAGTAACCAATAACTACTTAATAATAATTACACATAGAATTGATTTGATAAAATAAGAGTCTTCACATTTAACGACATTCACGTTACGACACAGTCAAAAGTTTGGACACACCGACTTATTCAAAGGTTTTTCTTTATTTTTACTATTTTCTACATTGTAGAATAATAGTGAAGATGCCAACTATGAAATAACACATATGGAATCATGTAGTAACAAATAAAGTGTTAAACAATTCAAAATATATTTTATATTTGAGATTCTTCAAAGTAGCCACGCATTGATGACAGCTTTGCACACTCTTGGCATTCTCTCAACCAGCTTCATGGGGTTGTCCCCTGGAATGCATTTCAATTAACAGGTGTGTCTTGTTAAAAGTTATTTGTGGAATTTCTTTCCTTAATGCGTTTGAGCCAATCAGTTGTGTTGTGACGGGGGGGGGTTACACAGAAGAAGCCCTATTTGGTAAAAGACCAAGTCCATATTATGGCAAGAACAGCTCAAATAAGCAAATAGATACGACAGTACATCATTACTTTAAGACATGATGGTCAGTTAATGTGGAAAATTTCAAGAACTTTGAACGTTTCTTCAACTGCAGTCACAAAAACCAACAAGCGCTATGATGAAACTGGCTCTCATGAGGACCGTCACAGGAAAGGAAGACCCAGAGTTACCACAGCTGCAGAGTTACCAACCTCAGAAATTGCAGCCCAAATAAATGGTTCACAGAGTTCAAGTAACAGACACATCTCAACATCAACTGTTCAGAGGAGAATGAGTGAATCAGGCTTTCATGGTCGAATTTCTGCAACAACAAAAAACTACTAAAGGACAGCAATAAGAAGAGGAGACTTGCTTGGGCCAAGAAATACGAGCAACGGCACTAGACCGGTGGAAACCTGTCCTTTTGTCTGATGAGTTCAAATTTGAGTTTTTTTTATTCCAACCGCCATGTCTTTGTGAGACGCAGAGTAGGTGAACGGGTGATCTCCGCATGTGTGGTTCCCACCGTGAAGGATGGAGGAGGAGGTGTGATGGTTTGGGGGTGCTTTGCTGGTGACACTGTCAGTGATTTATTTAGAGTTCAAGGCACACCTTAAAACCAGCATGGCTACCACAGCATTCTGCAGTGATACGCCATCCGATCTGGTTTGCGCTTAGTGGGACTATCATCTGGTTTTCAACAGGACAATGACCTAAAACAGACCTCCAGGCTGTGTGAGGGCTATTTGACCAAGAAGGAGAGTGATCGTGCTGCATCAGATGACCTGGCTTCCACTATAACCCGACCTCAAACCATCTCATTTGGGTTGAGTTGGACTGCAGAGTGAAGGAAAAGCAGCCAACATGTGATCATCATATGGGAACTCCTTCAAGATTGTTGGAAAAGCATTCCAGGTGAAGCTGGTTGAGAGAATGCCAAGGGTATGCAAAGCTGTCATGAAGGCAAAGTGTGCTTACTTTGAAGAATCTAAAATCTAAAATATATTTTGATATGTTTAACACTTTTTTTTGGTTACTACATGATTCAATATGTGTTATTTCATAGTTTTGATGTAGAAAATAGTAAAATAAAGAAAAACCCTTGAATGAGTAGGTGTGTCCAAACTTTTGACTAGTACTATATATGTATTGGATAGCAGAACAGTCATTTGAGATTTTTTTGGGCTCATTAAATATATTTAATTTATTTAACCTTTATTTAACTAGGCAAGTCAGTTAAGAACAAATTCTTATTTACAATGACAGCCTACCCCTTTCGGATACTGGCCCAACCCTCTAACCACTAGGCTACCTGCCGCCCCATTAATGTATGACACGGCAGGCTCAGGTAGAATCAGGCGTCAATTTTTTAAGAAAGCTCTAATCAAATCCAGACATAGGCATATTTATATGCTTTATAATGCTTTTGAATGACACTTCCGGTTTTCGTGGGAAATACCGGGTTAGCTGGGAGAAAAGTGATTTATTCTTAGGAGGGAACACTTGTAAAATACTGGTAAAATAGTAAACCCTACTGTAGACCTTCATTGCAACACAGTGTTTTAATAAATGATTTGGTGACGTGAATATATACTGCTCAAAAAAATAAAGGGAACACTTAAACAACACATCCTAGATCTGAATGAAAGAAATAATCTTATTAAATACTTTTTTCTTTACATGGTTGAATGTGCTGACAACAAAATCACACAAAAATAATTGATGGAAATCCAATTTATCAACCCATGGAGGTCTGGATTTGGAGTCACACTCAAAATTAAAGTGGAAAACCACACTACAGGCTGATCCAACTTTGATGTAATGTCCTTAAAACAAGTCAAAATGAGGCTCAGTAGTGTGTGTGGCCTCCACGTGCCTGTATGACCTCCCTACAATGCCTGGGCATGCTCCTGATGAGGTGGCGGATGGTCTCCTGAGGGATCTCCTCCCAGACCTGGACTAATGCATCCGCCAACTCCTGGACAGTCTGTGGTGCAATGTGGCGTTGGTGGATGGAGCGAGACATGATGTCCCAGATGTGCTCAATTGGATTCAGGTCTGGGGAACGGGCGGGCCAGTCCATAGCACCAATGCCTTCCTCTTGCAGGAACTGCTGACACACTCCAGCCACATGAGGTCTAGCATTGTCTTGCATTAGGAGGAACCCAGGGCCAACCGCACCAGCATATGGTCTCACAAGGGGTCTGAGGATCTCATCTCGGTACCTAATGGCAGTCAGGCTACCTCTGGCGAGCACATGGAGGGCTGTGCGGCCCCCCAAAGAAATGCACCCCACACCATGACTGACCCACCGCCAAACCGGTCATGCTTGAGGATGTTGCAGGCAGCAGAACGTTCTCCACGGCATCTCCAGACTCTGTCACATGCTCAGTGTGAACCTGCTTTCATCTGTGAAGAGCACAGGGCGCCAGTGGCGAATTTGCCAATCTTGGTGTTCTCTGGCAAATGCCAAACGTCCTGCACGGTGTTGGGCTGTAAGCACAACCCCCACCTGTGGACGTCGGGCCCTCATACCACCCTCATGGAGTCTGTTTCTGACCGTTTGAGCAGACACATGCACATTTGTGGCCTGCTGGAGGTCATTTTGCAGGGCTCTGGCAGTGCTTCTCCTGTTCCTCCTTGCACAAAGGCGGAGGTAGCCGTCCTGCTGCTGGGTTGTTGCCCTCCTACGGCCACCTCCACGTCTCCTGATGTACTGGCCTGTCTCCTGGTAGCGTCTCCATGCTCTGGACACTACGCTGACAGACACAGCAAACCTTCTTGCCACAGCTCGCATTGATGTGCCATCCTGGATGAGCTGCACTACCTGAGCCACTTGTGTGGGTTGTAGACTCCGTCTCATGCTACCACTAGAGTGAAAGCACCGCCAGCATTCAAAAGTGACCAAAACATCAGCCAGGAAGCATAGGAACTGAGAAGTGGTCTGTGGTCCCCACCTGCAGAACCACTCCTTTATTGGGGGTGTCTTGCTAATTGCCTATAATTTCCACCTGTTGTCTATTCCATTTGCACAACAGCATGTTGTGCAAATGTTGAAATTTATTGTCAATCAGTGTTGCTTCCTAAGTGGACAGTTTGATTTCACAGAAGTGTGATTGACTTGGAGTTACATTGTGTTGTTTAAGTGTTCCCTTTATTTTTTTGAGCAGTGTATTTAGTATAGTTTTTTTCACTATTTAAATAAAAGAAATCATGAAATTTACTGACGGGAATGGTCCTCCCCTTCCTTCTCCGAGGAGCCTCCACTGTTGAGCATGTAAGAGGTTTGTGGCGCTGACAGAGACACAGGAGCCGACATCCTGTTATTCCTCCTGATTGGCTGATATCCTCAGTCGGCCATGCTCATTGGTCGGGGTGCTGCGACAGGCGTCGGAGTGGACATTACAGAACGACGAACCTGAGGGAGCATGAAATCAACTCTGGGGAGGTGGAAAACATGCCTCTCTGGCTTACGCAAAGATACTGTTGGTCTCATGCCAGAACCGAGCTACTTTTGACCCAAAGACATGACACAGAAAAACCTTATTTTCAGATAAAGTAAAAAATGGACTGCAACACAGCTGATCATTTGACTCTGTCATACATTACATAAAATCCACTGTCTTTGAACCCTTAACATACATGACCAGCATTACAAGTGGGGTGCTACACATTGGTAATAGCAAAAATAATACAACAGTATAATCAATGCAAAGCTTTGCCAGACAATTTTCTTCTCCCCTTCTGTTCCCAGGTGGCTAAAATCAACCTGCTGTCGGCTCAGAGGCGAGAGCAGCACATCCTGCTCATGGTGCTGTCCATGGTATCCTGCTACCTGCTGTGCTGGATGCCCTACGGCGTCATGGCCCTGGCGGCCACCTTCGGCCGGTCAGGCCTGGTCACCCCCGTGGCCAGCGTGGTGCCCGCCGTCCTGGCCAAGAGCAGCACCGTAATCAACCCTGTCATCTATGTGCTGTTCAACAACCAGGTGAGAGGGGGCGCTAAAGGACAGACCAGAGGGACAATGGTGTTGTTCACCTGTCGTGTAGCCTTTACAACGGTGGGGAGACACTTATATGGCAGCTTAGACAGCCTTATGACAGCCTGGCATGTGAGTAATATAGAGGCGAAAGAAACGCACACCTATTTAGGTGAGGTGCTGGCTAGCGGAGTAGAACACTTGAGCAATTAAAAAAAAGCCACACACTCTCAGATGCAATAAAAAATAAAACATTTTAGCAGGTGTTAATGCAAGTGTAGCGAAATGCTTGTGCTTCTAGTTCCGACCATGCAGTAATATCTAACAAGTAATCTACCAATTCCACAACAACTACCTTGTACACACAAGTGTAAAGGAATGAATACGAATATGTACATAAAAATATATAAATGAGTGATGGCCGAACGGCATAGGCAAGATGTAATAGATGGTATGGAGTACAGTATATACATATGAGATGAGTAATGTAGGGTATGAAAACATATAAAGCAGCATTGTTTAAGGTGGCTAGTGAAACATTACATCAGGATGGCAAGATGCAGTAGATGGTATAGAGAACAGTATATACATATGAGATGAATAATGTAGGTTGTAAACATTATCTAATATAAATAATATAAAGTGGCAAGTGATAAATTGATTACATCAATTTCCCATTATTAAAGTGGCTTGAGTTGAGTCAGTATGTTGGCAGCAGCCACTCAATGTTAGGGATGGCTGTTTAACAGTCTGATGGCCTTGAGATAGAAGCTGTTTTTCAGTCTCTCGGTTCCAGGTTGATGCACCTGTACAGACCTCGCCTTCCTCGCCTTCTAACCTAATAACCAACGTTTCGACAGACAAGCTGTCTTCTTCAGGGTATAATGACAAACACTGCGGGGTGACTAGTTTATATAGTGTCAAAGGACACACACAGGTGTCTGTAATCATGGCCGGGTGTGGCCATATGTAGGCCTATGTTTGTAGGCCTATATAACCTAATTGTATTTATGATCGTATGCTATCCATTCATGTTTTTGGTATGTTATTTTTATATCTGACAATGAACCAATGATATCAGGCCACACCATGATTACAGACACCTGTGTGTGTCCTTTGACACTATATAAACTAGTCACCCCACAGTGTTTGTCATTATACCCTGAAGAAGACAGCTTGTCTGTCGAAACGTTGGTTATTAGGTTATTAAATTATTGCATCTGGGCTCCTAGAGTGTGCGGCTCTCCTTTCATTTTTCAAGCCTGGCATGTGAGGCCAGAAAGACAATCACACACAGCCACGGATATCATTGAGGCATCATTTTATGAGGTATGTCCTAACATGTTGACATGATGTTTTTGCTAAATACACTATTTCACGTTCATGGACATGATTACTTTAGCTTGACAGGCTAATCATGTCTCTTGTTAGACACCCTGGCTCCTGTCATTGTGAGGACACAGACTCCCTGTAATTACTTTGTACCTCTCATTGCCCTCTGCCTCATAGATACCTATGACACTAACAGTAAGAACAGGCCGGCTGACATACCTAGCTTGGCAGCTACCTTACATCCCATCTGTCCTCTCTCGGGGCACTTGAACCAAGAAGAAGTGTCAAGTATCAACACACCACAGGAGGTTGGTGGCACCTTAATTGGGGAGGACGAACTTGTGATGGTGGTTGGACCGGAATTAGTGGAATGGTATCAAATACATCAAACGTGTTTGATGCCATTCCATTTGGCATTATTATGAGCCGTTCTCCCCTCAGCAGCCTCCACTACAACAAAGACTTATTTTAAAAATGTTAATAGAGAACACATACTAGCAAACTAGGTCACTCTGTGCTCTCTTTATGCAGCCTGGTCTCATAGACTAGACATAACATGTACATCTGGAACACTCAAATTAGTATGATGCTATGTTTGGTATGGTGACATAAGACAGAAGGTTACTGTTCGACTCTCATCACGGAAAACTTGATCATTTTAGCGAAATTAGCAACTTTAACTACTTACTACGTTTTAGCTACTTTGCAAGTACTTAGCATGTTAGCTAACCCTAACTCTAACGTTAACCTAACTCCTGACCTTAACCCAAACCCCTAGTCTAACTAACGTTAGCCACCTAGCTAATGTTATACACAACAAATTGGAATTCGTAATGTTTTTCAAATTCGTAACATATTGTACATTTTGCAAATTCTTAACATATAATACGAATTGTAATTCATAACATATCATAGGAAATGGATGATGGACATCCACAAATGAACACATGAAACCTATCATACTAAATGGAGTGTCTCTGATTTACGTACAGAATAATATGATATGCTCTGAGACCAGGTAGCTTTCTTTGGATGAGTTTGATCAAATCAAATTTTATTGGCCAAATACACCTATTTAGCGGTTGTATTTGGGTGTAGCGAAATGCTTGTGTTCCTAGCTCCAACAGCGCAGTAGTATCTAACAGTGCAGTAGTATCTAAAAATGATTCACAACAATACACACATCTAAAAGAATGGAATTAAGAAATGTATAAATATTAGATCGAGCAATGTTGGAGTGGCATTGACTAAAATACAGTAGAATAGAATACAGTAAATACATATGAGATGAGTAAAGCAGTATGTAAACATTATTTAAACATGATTAAAGTGACTAGTGTTCCATTATTAAAGTGGCCAGTGATTCCAAGTCTATGTAAATAGGGCACCAGGCTCTGAGGTGCAGGTTTGCGTAACCGGGTGGAAGCTGGCTAGTGATAGCTATTTAATGACCTTACGATATAAGCTGTTTTTCAATCTCTCGGTCCCAGCTTTGATGCAACTGTACTGACCTCACCTTCTGGATGATAGCGGGTTGAACAGGCCATGGCTTGGGTGGTTGATGTCCTTGATGATATTTTTGGCCTTCCTGTGACATCTGGTACTGTAGGTGTCTTGGAGGGCAGGTAGTTTGCCCTTGGTGATGCCTTTGGCAGATTGCACCACCCTGCAGTTGCGAGCAGTGCAGTTGCCCTAACAGGCGGTGATACAGCCCGACAGCATGCTCTCAATTGTACATCTGTAAAAGTTTGAGGGTTTTGGGGGGGGCAAGCTGTTGAGCCTTCTTCACCACACTGTCTGTGTGAGTGGATCATTTCAGATGGTCAGTGATGCGTACGCCAAGGAACTTGAAGCTTTCCACCTTCTCCACTGCGGTGCCGTCGATGTGGATAGGGGCATGCTCCCTCTGCTATTTCCCTGAAGTCCACGATCACCTCTGTTTTGTTGACGTTGAGTGAGAGGTTATTTTCCTGGCACCTCACTCCCAGGGCCCTCACTTCCTCCCTGTAGGCTGTCTTGTCATAGTTGATAATCAGGCCTACTACTGTTGTGTCGTCAACAAACTTGATGATTGGCCACGCAGTCATGGGAGAACAGGGAGTATAGGAGGGGGCTGAGCATGTACCCTTATGGGGCCCCTGTGTCGAGGATCAGCAAAGTGGAGGTGTTGTTTCCTACCTTCACCACCCAGGTGGGCGGCCCGTCTGGAAGTCCAGGACCCAGTTGCACAGGGCGGGGTTCAGACCCAGGGCCCCGAGCTTAATGATGAGCTTGGAGGGCTCTATGGTTTTGAATGCTGAGCTATAGTCAATGAACAGCATTCTTACATAGGTAGTCCTCTTGTCCAGATGGGATAGGGCGGAGTGCAGTGCAATGGGAAAATTGAAGTGGGTCTAGGGTGTCAGGTAAGGTAGAGGTGACATAAACCTTAACTAGCCTCTCAAAGCACTTCATGATGACAGAAGTGAGTGCTACGGGGCGATAGTCATTTAGTTCAGTTACCTTTGCTTTCTTGGGTACAGGAACAATGGTGGACATCTTGAAGCAAGTGGGGACAGCAGGCTGGGATAGGAAGAGATTGAATATGTCCATAAACACTCCAGCCAGCTGGTCTGCTCATGCTCTGAGGACGCGACTAGGGATGCCGTATGGGCCGGCAGCCTTCCGAGGGTTAACACGCTTAAATGTCTTACTCACTTCAGCCACGGAGAAGGAGAACCCACAGTCCTTGGGAGCGGGCCACGTCGGTTGCACTGTGTTATCCTCAAAGCGGGCGAAGGTGTTTAGCTTGTCCGGAAGCAAGACGTCAGTGTCGGCAACGTGGCTGGTGTACCCTTTGTAGTCCGTGATTGTCTGTAGACCCTGCCACATACATCTCGTGTCTGAGCCGTTGAATTGCAACTCCACTGTCTCTGTACTGACGTTTTGCCTGTTTGATTGCCTTACAGAGGGAATACTTACACTGTTTGTATTCAGCCATATTCCCAGTCACCTTGCCATGGTTAAATGCGGTGGTTCGCGCTTTCAGTTTTGCGCGAATGCTGTCATCTATCCACGGTTTCTGGTTTGGGTAGGTTTTAATAGTCACAGTGGGTACAACATCTCCTATGCACTTCCTGATTAACTCAGTCACTGTATCTGTATTCGTCAATGTTATTCTCAGTCTACCCGGAACATATCCCAGCCCGTGTGATCAAAACAATCTTGAAGCATGGATTCCGATTGGTCGAACCAGCGTTGAATAGACCTTAGCATGGGTACCTCCTGTTTGAGTTTCTGCCTATAGGAAGGGAGGAGCAAAATGGAGTCGTGATCAGATTTGCAGAAGGGAGGGTTAATCATGAAACATACACCTCTGCCTTTCTTCTTCCCGGAGAGTTTTTATTATTATTCCTGTCTGCGCGATGTACTTAGAACCCAGATGGCTGAATGGACGGGGACAGTATATCCCGAGAGAGCCATGTCTCTGTGAAACGACGTATGTTACAATCCCTGATGTCTCTCTGGAAGGAGATCCTCACCCTGAGCATGTCTAATTTTATTAACCAGAGACCGAAAATTAGTAATATACTCTGAAGAGGTGGATGGTGTGCACGCATCCTGAGTCTGACTAGAAGTCCACTCCGAATATCTTTCTCCTCTGGCGGTATAAGTTAAATTGCCCTGGGGGGTACGAACAAAGGATCCAATTCGGGAAAGTTGTATTCCTGGTCGTAATGCTGGCGAGTTACCGCCGCTCTGATATCCAAAAGTTATTTCCGGCTGTATGTAAAAACACAAAAAAAATTCTGGGATAATAATGTAAGAAATAACACAGTTGCTTAGGAGCTAGAAGCAGAGCTGCCATATCTGTCGGTGCCATCTTACTGTTGATGTGTGAAATGCTATCGCCTCAGTGTGTGAGTGAGATTGATACTCAAAGTGACTTGTGTGTGTGTGTGTGTGTGTGTCAGTTTTACAGATGCTTCGTGGCCTTTTTGCGGTGCAGAGGGGAGCCCCAGTCTGTGTACGGCTTTGACACCAAGCAGAGCATCAGAGAGGAGAACGCTACCCCCAGGAAACCCCTCTCACGTCCCTCCCTGGCCCAAAAACAGCCCTCTTTGCTCCCCACACACCGAGAGCTACAGGAGCCCCAGCAATGCCCCCCTGTGTGGCCTGCGGAGGGAACGGCGCACCATGTCCCTGGTGGTCCACTACACCCCCTGAGAACCTCCTCTACTGGGCTGGGGGAACCACACTCTGAGGTGGGAGAGGCTCAGAGAAAAAATAGCCACCTGCATTCTCCTGTGGAACCTTGTGAATTTCTTTGTGACCCACTAGATGAGCAAAGTCAACCCAGTCATAAGCCCTTAACCAAGAGGAACTGGTCGCGACCCATCAGTTGTTCCCCAGCCATCTAGGAAACTCTGCCTTGGATTCTACAAGATGTATAACAACTGGGTCCTCCCTCTCCAGCTCCTGTTACCTTCTGCCTTTACCGTTCTCATTGTGCAAAATCCAACAACATTAACCCTTTAATGTCAGACTCAGCCCACCCTGACCTGTAGCATTTAGATGATCTCTTAATTAAGGCGCCCACATGCTTCCCAGACGAAATAGTTCGGAAGAGTTTGTACATATATTATGACGACATTTTGTGATGTTTTGGACTTTGAGTTTTTTCGGCTGTTTGGGCACACATTTCTTTCTAGAGGCAAGCCGAAGTTCGGAGCCGAAGTCTACGCCCCATCGTCGGTGATTGGTCAACAGAAGGGATTCTTCACTAAAGTCTTTGTCATTCAACAATAGATGACTCATTTTCATGCAAATGTTTTCATTGAGAAATACTGCACCAAACATCTTAGTTAGATGTAAAATTGCGCAACTAAGATCTCCTCGGCAAAAACATCAACATTTGACAGATTGAGTTATTTTAGATGAATTCAGACTATTTTGAGGAAGCGTATACTATTTCAGCTTTTTTCTCTTATTTCAAGCGGTCTTTTAAAGGAGAATACGAGCACACTCATTCGGCTAGACGCCTTAGGCTACATGAATGTTCTGTCAATGCCATGATGTTTCCTCCTCTCTTCTGATATCTCAACACAAGTGCAGTGTCTTACCTATGTTCTAATTCAGCCAGATTGATGAGCCTGGTGTTATGTAGCTACCGTACCTTCAGAAAGTATTCACACCCCTTGACTTTTTTCACATTTTGTTGTGTTACAGCCTGAATTTAAAATTGATTCAATTGAGAGTTTTTGTCACTGGCCTACACACGATACCCCATAATGTCAAAGTGGAATTATGTTTTTCGAAATGTTCACAAATTAATAAAAAATGAAAAGCTGAAATGTCTTGAGTCAACAGGTATTCAACCCCTTTGTTATGGCAAGACTAAATATGTCCAGGAGTAAAATGTGCTTAACAAGTCATATAAGTTGCCTGGATACACTCTGCAATAATAGTTTAACATGCTTTTTGAATGACTACCTCATCTTTGAGATGGAAAGGTTGCTGGATCGAATCCCCGAGCTGACAAGGTAAAAATCTGTCGCTCTGCCCCTGAACAAGGCAGTTAGGCCGTATTTGTAAGTAAGAATTTGTTCTATTATCTGTAAGGTCCTACAGTCGAGCAGTGAATTTCAAACACAAAGACCAGGGAAGTTTTCCAATGCCTCGCAAAGAAGGGCACACATTGGTAGATGGGTAAAAATACAAAAAAGAAGACATCGCTTTGAGAATGGTGAAGTTATGACACTTTGGATGGTGTATCAATACACCCAGTCACTACAAAAATACAGGCGTCCTTCCTAACTCGGTTGCCGGAGAGGAAGGAAACCGCTCAGGGATTTCATCATGAGGCCAATGGTGACTTTAAAACATTTACAGAGTTTAATGGCTGTGATAAGAGAACTGAGGCTGGATCAACAACATTGTAGTTACGCCACAATACTAACCTAATTGACAGAATGAAAAGAAGGAAGCCTGTACAGAATAAAAATATTCCAAAACATTAATCCTGTGTGCAACAAGGCACTAAAGTAATACTGCAAAAATGTGGCAAAGCAATTAACTTTTTGTCCTGATCACAAAGTGTTATGTTTGGGTCAAATCCAATATAACACATTACTGAGTACCACTCTCCATATTTTCAAGCATAATGGTGACTGCATTGTGTTATGCTTGTAATCGTTAAGGACTGGGGAGTTTTTCAGGATAAAAAATAAACGGAATGAAGCTAAGCACAGGCAATATCGTAGAGGAAAACCTGGTTCAGTCTGCTTTCCACCAGACACTGGCAGATTGTCCTGCAGAGATGAGTCTGCAGGACAGTAACCTAAAACACAAGGCCAAATCTACACTGGAGTTGCTTACAAAGAAGACAGTGAATGTTCCTGATTGGCCGAGTTACAGTTTTGACTTAAATCTGCTTGAAAATCTATGGTAAGACCTGAAAATGGTTGTCTAGCAATGATCAATAACAGATATGACAGAGCTTGAAGAATTTTGAAAAGAATAATGTGCATATATTGTACAATCCAGGTGTGCAAAGCTCTTTAAATTACCCAGAAAGGCTCACAGCTGTAATCGCTACCAAAGGTAATTCTAACATGTATTGACTCAGGGGTTTGAATACTTCTCTAATCAAGATGGTGTTTTTAGTTATTATTATTATTTTTTTTTACAAATGTTGAAGCGTTCTTTCACTTGACATTAGAGTATTTTGTGTAAATGGTTGACAAAAAATGACAAATCCATTTGAATCCCACATTTTAACACAACAACATGTGGAAAAAGTCAAAGGGGTGTGAATACTGTATATACAGGCTCGTGTTCACTTGAACTGAGGGCACCACTGGGAATGTTCTACCCAGAATCCCGTTGGAATTACATGACACTCTGGGTTAATTCAACTGTGAGGCTTTGCCAGTAGTGAGGATTTTGGAATTCAAACATTTCCAATCTTACATCCACTGTAGCTCTAGCTCTTACTTTAATTTCAACCTAACTTGAACTTTAACCTCAAATGTAGCTCTAGCCTTGTATCTCCATCCTCGACCTAGCCTCATGTCAGACTCACATCTTTTGCTTTTAATGCCTGCCTAATGTAAGCACATGGATTTCAAGTTAGAATGCGGCCCTCGCGTAAGAGTGGCATGCCACCAGAGAGATTAATACTTACACCACTAGGGGAAGCCCTACGTCATATTACATTACTGATAGCCACATAACATCTAAGTGTTTGTTGTTGTTATAACTCTCAAAATCAAATCCAAATGTATTTGTCACATATGCATAGATAATAAACAGTGAGTAGCAGCAGTGTAAAAACAACCGGGAGGGTCAGTGTAAATAGTCCGGGTGGCCATTTGAAACCGCCTAGTATATAGGTCCTGGATGGTAGGAAGCTTGGCCCCAGTGATGTACTGGACCGTACGCACTACCCTATGTAGTAACTTACGGTCGGAAGTCTATACTGTAGAATGTATTGCTTGGGAAGTTGTGTATTGCAGGACAGCTTGCCAATCTGTATGTAAATATGCTTCAGTATTAGTCTCAGTATTGTTGTAGTACATGACATTGTTGAGATATTTTTTTAATTCAAGTTTTCACATAACCAAGCTGATGCCAATACAGTGTTTTTAGTAGTTGTTTTAAAACTGTTGCCAATGCTGCACTCCAAATTGTGTGTCATTTCTCTGCTTACCAATGTGCATTATGAAAATAAAAGTTGAGTTTATTTCTAGTTTGTCTAAAGTCCTCTGTTACTGCTGGTGCAGAGTGAATGTCAACTCAAGACATCCTCTATGTCTGCTTCTCAAATGTCACCCTATTCTTTTTATAGTGCTCTACTCTTGACCAGGGCTCTAGTCAACATGAGTGCACTACAAAGGGAATAGGCTGCCATTTAGGACGTAGCCTAACACTACAAATGAACCGGCAGGTGCCATGTGTTGACGTTCTATGGAAACTGCTTGACTCAATAGAATTAGTAAATGGAAAGAATCTTGTCTGAGAAAGCCCCAACTTGACCATAGTCTTCCCCTTCTCTAAGTTCCACAGTGTGATTCCTAAGAGTGTGTAGGAGTGCACGTGTCTGTGTGTGCATGCTTGCGCCTCGTGTGTCTGTAAGTGAGAAAGGGAGTGAGAGAGAAATAGTAATGTATGCCAGCATGGGGCGGCAAGTAGCCTAGCGGTTAGAGTGTTGGGCCAATAACTGAACGGTTGCTGGATCGAATCCCCGAGCTGACAAGGTAAAAATCTGTCGTTCTGCCTCTGAACAAGGCAGTTAACCCGGTAGGCCGTCATTGTAAATAACAATTTGTTCCTAACTGAGTTGCCTAGTTAAATAAAGGTTACATTTAAAAGATTTGAGGGATGAGTCATGATACCTGCTGATGCACTATAGAAGTCCTGCCCCCTCACGCTGATGGAGAGAAGTGTCATTTGCACCCAGGGGTACAATTTCAGGGAGAACCAAGTAGAAAACGTTAGTTCTTTCTCTATAACCTTGGTTCCATGGGGGATGTCAGATCCTGATCCAGTTGTTAGCATCCTGCTTGTATTGGCTATTAGAGAAGGAAATGAAGACTTGAGTGTGTTTCAAGTAGCCTACCTCTCATTAAGGTGCCTGTAGTACAAGCACAGTCATTTTCTCTCCTGATGTAACTACTGCAACTGGGCCAAACAAACGGCTGCAAAATGTTTAGCAAACGGCAGCTAAATGTTTTCCCACAAATGTAATGACATAATTAAGGTTTGAATTAGCGCAAATGTATAAAGATGCTCATTCCAAGCGCTGGTGTAAAAATATACATTTTAACAGAGATGAATTAAATTAGTCTGATTGGCTTATACTGCCGATGATGACACAGGTGCTGCATAGACATACAGTACAAGATTCATAAAGTAAAAAGTCAGAGAGCGAGAGCATGTGTGTGTTTTTGGTTTTACCGTCTTTGTGGGGACCAGAAGTCCTCACAAGAATAGTAAAACAAGGACTATACATTTTGCCTGTCACCACAAGGAAAACGTTTATTTTAGGTTCAGGGGTTAGGGTTAGAATTAGGGTTAAGGTTAGGGTGTGCGTGTGCGTGTGCGTGTGCAAGAGAATAGAGATATGAGAGAAAGAAAGTGTCTTTGTATTTGCATAATTTAAATATGTTTATTCATATGGGTGAAGAACAAACATCTGTCATGTTAAAAAAAAGCTTCACAACAACTGCAGGCCGTCAAGCCATCAGGATCTAAAAGGTTGTCGTCACTTCTTTGAGGTCTGTTTCAAGGCAGGCCACAGTGGATGACTTTGTGCCCACAGCCCCTCTTTGAAATCCTGCATGGGAATGCAGAACACTGTTGCATTTTCAGTGACACCCTTAAAACCCTGTGTATCTTAACACGTTGTCTTCAAGCTAGCAGTCTTTCCATTCTCGCTAGTCCTACGGTCCAAATAAATACTTAACTGTGAAAAGAGGCTGGTGTCACCCCCTGACCTTAGAGATCCCTTTCATTCTCTATTTGGTTAGGTCAGGGTGTGACTAGGGTGGGCAATCTATGTTTTCTATTTCTTTGTTAACCGGGTATGGTTCTCAATCAGAGGCAGCTGTCTATCGTTGTCTCTGATTGGGGATCATACTTAGGCAGCCTTTTTCCACCTTTAGTTTGTGGGATCTTGTTTTTGTACTGTTGCTTTCCAGCCCTACAGAACTGTTGCGTTTTTTTTTTTGTTTTGTATTTGTTGTTTTTTCGGTGTCATCAATAAAAGTAAGATGTACGCCGACCACGCTGCACCTTGGTCCTTCCATCGACGAACGTAACAGCTGGGGGTGGCTCTTAAAGCAACATACATCATTTAAAAGAAAACCAACCATCCAGCTTTTTTTTAGGTGTGCCAACATTGGCCACACAGGCATTGGTGTGGTTGATACTGACTAATTCTGCAACCTCAGTGGAAATCGCATGGGCAGATAGAGCTAAGGAAGGCAGAAAGAAAGCTATGCATCAAATAAGTAGACTATTAAATGAGTGTACGTTGACGTATCAAATGTGAAACCTCTTTCTGTAACCAGGCCAAACAGTGCGGGTTTTGGAGCACCTGTAGATGAAAGAGGGGCTGATTTCCACTTAACACCAATTTGATGACACAGTTAAAATGTGCATAGACATTGCTTTTGTCTATTATTTTGGATTGCATCCGATCAACTGATTCAGTGGTGTAAAGTTTCAGCTTGTTATGTTGTCCACTGTGAATCATGATGGTCGCCTAAAATCTTTAGGACGTTGTCTCATGGTCCCGAGGAGGTTTTGTCTAGTTCCTAGTTTGTCCCGAGGACGTTTTTAGGACGTTGCCGAATTTCCTCAGGACATCCCCTGTTTGCTGGGTAGATGTGTCTTTAGGTGCTGTTACCCTAGTTGCATTTTTCTTCGGTTACATGGACAAATTTCGGCCACAATACCGTGCTCAGCAAATTCATTGATTGCGCAACATTCAAACAATTCTTCGGGAGATTTTCATGGGCATTTCTGATATGCTGTTATCATATCACACACCAACCACTTCAAGAAGGGAACTGTTTGGAGTTAATCCTCGGGGAAACCTGGACTTGAGAAACCAACAGGTGAAAGGTCAAGGAATGAACACTAAATATAAAACGGGGTTGTCTGGGGTTTTTCTCTCTCTGCATTGTTGGTAAGTAAGCAATTTCACTGTTTGTCTACACCTGTTGTTTACGAAGCATGTGAAGAATAAAAATAGATTTTTTTGGAGGGGTTGATGCCTTCAAGTCATACACACTGTACAGACACACATGCATTCAGAGACACACACACATCTTAAAGTTGAGAGATTCCAGGAAGTGAACTCAGAAAAATACACTAGCTAGTGACAACTGACGGTAGCTGTTCAGATGTGTATGGTGTGTGAAGGCAGTCAGATCTCTCCTCTCTGTATCTAGATCCCTCTGCACCACCATGATCAACACTTACCAGACCAGCATGCCTCCACCACCTATTCCCCCACGGCTAGGCTCTGTCATGTCGGCACCAGGACCAGGCCACAGCAAACCTCTCCTCAGGTTCCTCATTGGCATGATAGTGCTTCAAATGGTTCTGCTACTGGGGGGATTCGCCTACCTGTACCACACGGACAACAAGGTAAGAACTCACCTCTCTTTAAATATATAGACACAGTTATACGTCTAAGAGTTGGTCTAGCTTTCAGGTTCATTGGTGTTGGGCAACGTTTCTTAGTGCCAAGTTCAGAACTATCATAGATCTTGGATACAAGTCTATTTTTGTTATGCAGCCTATTTGAGAATAACATGTTTCGCTGTAGTTACTTAAAAAATAATAAATTATAAAAGACAGTAGGCCTATTTTCCTAAAGTTTAATTTTAAAATATTCTCAAGAATGTGCGTGTAAGTGGCAATGATATAAATGTATTTTGTTATGTATAATAACTATGTTATAGCGGAAATCTATCCTGGGGTGTCTTACAGAGTGGGATATCGTTTGACTACACATAAGACCTCTTGGATCACTCTTCAAAAGCGATGGGGTTTAACGAAGAGCATCTTTTCAACATAAAAAAAATATTCCAGTGATAACCTATGCCTATTCTTCAAGCACAGGGGGTCTATCAGGAAACTTCCCAGGATCCGAATAAAACTTCAACAGAAACATTTAGAAACAGCACGTGCACAACAACCGCTTAGTCCTAACGTTTCATGAGTTTGTCCCGATGTGAACTTGAAAGACTGAAATATGATCATCCTTAAGCAGTGCCGATATTAAGACACATTTAGCTAGAATAGAGTTAACGTTTATTCCTGCTTTGTTGGGGCTCAGTATCACGAGGACCTTGAACGCAAGTACCTGGATGATATGATCGTCCTGAAGAGACTTGAAGAGTGTGAGAAAGACATCCAGTCGGTGCTGGACTGTAAGAAGCTTGTGGAGAAATACAAAAGCATCCTGGCAAAGGTAGGCCGAGGTTGCCGAGACTCAAATTAAGATATCGGAGGTTTCATGAGTACATTTTGTAGAAGAAAAAACATGCAGTATTAACATATGATTAAGCAATGCTGTGCTTTCCTGTCTCTCCTCTCAAGGTCTCACAAGAGGAAGGAAGAGGTATGTTCAAATCTTTTATAGCATCTACGTATGTATAATTTTACTTTACTTGCTACTCTACCAAGCTCACCTTCTGTCAGCAGAGAACCTTCTCTTCTGGGAGGGTGAAGACTTAACTGTTTGTCTGTTCTGTTTCAGCTGCTAAACTCACTGGGGATGGGCCCTCGAATGGAGCCATGGCACGCATGGTAGTCAAGCAACCTGTTTCTGGTACGCCCCCAAGTAAGAGATGTTACTTACCACTATAATTCTAGGTTTGTTTTGTAGGAACATAGTGGCCTATGTTCCTACAAGATATACGCGTTTCAGTATAAGGTTTTAAATGCACTTAAACATGTCAATTGTCTGCTTGAACAGCAAAGTATCTGGAGTGGAACATAGGCCACTCAGTGCGGAGGAACGTCCAGTACTACATGTCCAGCTGGCTGAAGGTGCTGCAGCCTGGAGACTACAACATCTACTCCCAGGTGGCGTTCTCCAAATGGCACCCCAAAACCCCTCTGGCCAGCCGGGTGAAGCTGAGGAAGGGGGAGACGGGAGAGGAGAAAGACCTGATGACAGCCTACTGCAGCCTGGGGGACCAGGATCATACAGACGTGTGTACAGCTTTCCAGGGAGGAGTGTTCAGTCTGGAGCCAGACGATCAGCTTAGTGTGTGGGTGACGGACCCCAGCCTAGTCAATTATGAGGAGGGGACTACCACTTTTGGATTGTACAAACTGTAGGCTGGTCATCACAATGGACATTGCCTACAGTATGGAGATGATGGACTGCGTTACTTTGGATTATGCCTGTTTTTGGAGCGATGAATGGAATCAAGGCCATGTGAGTGGTTGGAGTGGGACAGGACTGAATACAATCTGCTAAATGGATCTTAACACGGACTAGACCAGTGGTTCCCAAACTTTTTATAGTCCCATACCGCTTCGAACATTCAAACTCCAGCTGCGTACCCCCTCTAGCACCAGGGTCAGCTCACTCTCAAATGTTGTTTTTTGCCATCATTCTAAGCCTGCCACACACACACTATACGACACATTTATTAAACATAACAATGAGTGAGTTTGTGTCACAACCCAGCTCGTGGGAAGTAACAAAAAGCTCTTATAGGACCAGAGCATAAATAATAATAATCAATAATTTTGCTCTTTATTTAACCATCTTACATATAAAACCTTATTTGTTTATCAGAAATTGTGAATAACTCACCACAGGTTAATGAGAAGGGTGTGCTTGAAAGGATGCACATAACTCTACAATGTTGGGTTGTATTGGAGAGAGTCTCAGTCTTAAATCATATTCCATACACAGTATGTGCCTGTATTCAGTTTTCATGCTAGTGAGGGCCGAGAATCCACTCTCACATAGGTACGTGGTTGCAAAGGGCATCAGTGTCTTAACAGCACGACTTGCCAAGGCAGGGTACTCTGAGCGCAGCCCAATCCAGAAATCTGGCAGTGGCTTCTGATTAAATTACATTTTCACAGAACCGCTTGTTGCAATTTCGATGAGGCTCTCTTGTTCAGATATCGGTAAGTGGACTGGAGGCAGGGCATGAAAGGGATAACGAATCCAGTTGTTTGTGTCATCCATTTTGGGAAAGTACCTGTGTAATTGCGCACTCACTCAGCTATAATCACATTTGACATTGTCTATAAGCTTGAGTTTATTTGCACACAAAAAAATCATACAATGATGGAAAGACCTGTGTGTTGTCCTTGTTAATGCAGACAGAGAAGAGCTCCAACTTCTTACTCATAGCCTCAATTTTGTCTCGCACATTGAATATAGTTGCGGAGAGTCCCTGTAATCCTAGATTCAGACCATTCAGGCGAGAAAAAACATCACCCAGATAGGCCAGTCATGTGAAAAACTCATCATCATACAAGTGGTCAGTCAAGTGAAAATTATGGTCAGTAAAGAAAACTTTAAGTCCGTCTCTCAATTCAAAAAAACGTGTCAATACTTTGCCCCTTGATAACCAGCGCACTTCTGTATGTTGTAAAAGCGGTATATGGTCGCTGCCCATATCATTGCATAGTGCAGAAAATACAAAAGAGTTCAGGGGCCTTGCTTTAACAAAGTTAACCATTTTCACTGTAGTGTCTTAAAACATTTTTCAAGCTGTCAGGCATTCCCTTGGCAGTAAGAGCCTCTCGGTGGATGCTGCAGTGCACCCAAGTGGCGTCGGGAACAACTGCTTGCACGTGCGTTACCACTCCACTATGTCTCCCTGTCATGGCTTTTGCGCCATCAGTACAGATACCAACATGAGCAGCAGCTACGTTTGGCTACATACAGACCGTTAGTGGAAGTCCCACAAGAGAGTAACGGTTAATGCGATTGGATGTTAATTATTTGAATAGGCTACCTGTATTTGACATTGTTGTTATTTCGCTGAACACTAGATGGTTTCATTTTATTTGTGGCAGTGAAATGAGGCTACTCAGGTGAGGGAAAAAACCTCACCCAAATGTATAGCCCCTTTGGAAAATATAAATGGACTGTTTGAAAATGGGAAGAATTTTTTTTATATCATAAAGTGAATCACATTTTTATTTGGCGTACCGCCCAGTTTGGGAATAGCTGAACTAGATCAATTTAAAAATGTGAATCTTTTTACCAAGCCCGCGGTGAAACCCACAAATCCCTGGAACTGGAATTTATTGCTGTTGATTGGATAACTTACTATTAATATGGCAATGACTGTGTATTTATTGTGACGTATGGTGTCTGTATAGATAATAAATTATTTTTTCATTGAAAACATTCTTGATTATTTAATGAAATATAAGCGCATATCTCTGTGCTAAGTTTCCACTTGGTTTATCACATACAGTATCTCTGTGCTAAGTTTCCACTTGGTTT